>NC_142884.1:49454552-49606067 GCF_051225735.1 Oryctolagus cuniculus | reverse complement strand
GTGGAGCAGCCAGGTCTCGAACTGATGCCCATATGGGATGCCGGTGCCATAGGCAGAGGCTTAACCTACTACTCCATAACACTGGCCCCTAACTCCCATTATTTTTTATGTAAAATCATAATTTTCATAAAATTTCCATTTAAAATAATTGATCATTGATATTCTTTCCTATAACTATCTGTATGAGTCTCATGCCTTCTATTACATAGAAGCTCTTAAGGTTTAGTGCACAACTTTATTTCATTTTGGTTTTATTTTACTTATTTGAAAGGCAGAGAGGCAGGGATGCAGTTGAGAGAGAGAGAAAAAAGGGAGAGAGAGAGAGAGAGAGAAACGTTCCCATCCACTGATTCACTTTCCAAAATGCTCCCAGTGGCCAGGGTTGGACCAGGCTGAAGCCGGGTGCTGAGATCTTAGTCCAGGTCTCTCATAAGGGTGGTAGGGAACCGATCACTTGAGCCATCGCTACTGCCTCTCATGGTCTTCATTAGTAGGAAGCTGGAGTCAGCAACTAAGACTTGACTCAAAACAAGGTCCCCTATGTGGGATGTGAGGGTTCTGACTGGTATCTTAACTCCCACACCAAAAGCCTGCCCAGCCTTTAAGTTTTTCAGTTGAAAGTGCATGGATATGCACACACACACACACACAAACACACATGCAATAGATATGTTATGTCTTGATCAATTTTCAGTGGCAGGTAAATTTTCTGTAATCAGTACAGATTAAGATCAAGAAAGAGAATTTTATCCCCATCCAAGTGGCTTGTTGCACTTAATTTCAAACCCTGCCCACCATCCCTTCCTCGCCCAGCTATGCATGATGGTAACCACCATCCTCACTCCTTGCAGCATATATGAGTTATTCTAGGTTCTGTGCTTTATGTCAAAAGAATGATCCCCTTGTACCTGTCTTGTAGCATGTGGCTGTAGAGTACTCATCATTGTTGCTGTGTAGTCACGGTGTGGATGTGCCGTGACTTAGCCATTCGTTTGTTGTTGGAGATCTTAGATAGTGTATTAGTCTGTTCAGGCTGTCATAACAGTACCATAGACTAGGTAGTGTAAACAACAGATAATGATCTTTGGACACTTCTAGAAGCTGGAAGTTCTGGTTTAAGGAGCTGACTGGCTGGATTCCTGCTAAGGGCTCACACTGCTCATTAGAGAGCTTCATTCTTACTGTGTTCTCACATGACCTCTCCACTGTGTGAAGTAGGAAAGAGAGAACTTTGTGTCTCTTATTATAAGAACATCATGTCTAGCAGGGTGGAACACCACCATAGGACCTATTTCACTTTAATACCCTTCTAAAGGCCCTATTTCTAAATACAATCAAATTGGGGGTTGAAACTTCAACACGGGATTTTGGAGAGAGGCAACATAATTCAGTTCATAAACAGATGGTATTTAAATTAAGATTATTATGGTGTTTCATGAATATTATAGAACATGTCTTTTTGCATACATTTTTACTGGCTGCATGCATGCAGCCGATATATTGGCTATATACTTATAAGTGGCTCTGCTGAGTCAAGGGGGTCCATGTGTCAATCTCAGTGGAGACTCAAAGTATATCCCAAAGTGATTGCACCCATGGGCACTCTTACCAGCAGAGTAAGAGTTACTCCTGTTGTTGTCAATATTTGCCATTTTCAGAAGGACTGAAAATGTTCTTATTCATGGCTGCACAATTGCTTGAGAGCTTTTCTGTGTATGACAATGAATTTATGAAAGTGTATTCTTGAAAACAAGTCACTCAGTGGGGAAAAGGGGACAATTGGTGGTGATACAAGGGCAGGGACAATGTATTCATCATTGTGAGCACTCCTTGGGTGACCAAGGATTAAGTTCTTTAAGAGCCGTCATCACTACAGCCTTTCCTTTGAGCCTCAGACCTCCAGAGGGGCCACATGATGCTGACACCTGCTGAGGCCCTTCTGGTGCTGGGATGTAATCAGGTGATCCAAGTCTATAGGATCATTCAGTTCTGGGATTGGAGAGCAAGAGAAATGGTGAGGAACTTTAATCCCAGGGGTAACTCTCAAAGCAGAGAGCTGCAATCCACCTGGTGTCAGTGGGGGGCACCTGTACCCCCTTCCTGCAGGTACCAACTAGCTCTAACTCTGCAGAGTCCTTCCACTCTCCACGTTTGCATTTGCTTGGGAGAGTCCTCCTCTCACACCTTGACTTTTACTTTCTCTGCTCCACAGCAGTTCTCCTTTGTTGACTTCTGGCTTCCAAGATGCTGCTCTCTCCTCCCCCTATATGTGTCCATATGGGTTTGTAGTTTTAAAAACTTTATTTTAGTCCTTTCAAAAGAATCTTGGGAGAGAATAGAACTTGTCTGGTTCCTCTGCACTCACAAAAGTGGTGAACTGCTTTGTTACGTAAACATTTAAAAATGGCATTACTGACAGCTACAATGCACCCTATGGTATGAAAACCCAATAAATTATTTAGCCATTTATTATTGCTACTCATTCAACTTATTTCATACTTTGACTGTTGTCAACTTCAGTGAAATGAATATCTGATTATGTGATATTCCTAGTGAACAGTGCTTCAAAATACAGGTTTTATTATTATTTAGATATGGAAAGGTCAACAGATCAGGAGATGATGATGGAGATTCTAGGAGAAAGAGGTACTCCAGGCCAAGGCAGAGGGGAGAGCCTACAGAGAAGCACTGGGTTCAGTCAGAAGCGGGTGTAGGGAGAATTGAGGAAGAATCTTTACTTAGGTTTCTGTAGGAAGGAAGATGCAAGGCAGGGTAAGCAAGGTTAGGCTGGCATAGTCTGAATGATTTTCCTGGGCTCTGGTCTGTTCCATACAGAATCACCTGGCCCTGGGGTGATTAGGGCAGGCGGTTCATGGTCCAGAGAGTGAGAGCCTGTTAAGAAGGGCTTGGGGGTTTTGGGCTCTGGATTGGTTGGGTTGCATATGAATCACAGACTCACAGAGAGTGGCTTACTATCTCTGGGAATCAGCTAACCCTGAAAGGCCAGCCCCTTCAGGGCTAGCAGGACCCCACATGTCAAAACATCAGAATGGAGAAAATAAAGAATGTGATCCTACAAATAGCTAGGGCAGTGAAACATAGTGTTCAGGTAGGTTTTTTGCAAATTACCCCCAAAGAAAGCTGTTAGTAATTCATCTCTCCCATTGGTAATAGAAGTTCCTCATCTTCCATATCCTTTTTTTTTAAGATTTATTTTATTTGGGGATGGCTCTGTGGTGCAGTGGGTTAAAGCCCCGGCCTGCTGCACTGGCATTCCATATGGGTGCTGGTTCAAGTCCCAGATGCCCCACTTCTGATCCAGCTCCTTGCTAATGCATGTGGGAAAGCAGCAGAGTATGGTCCAAGTCCTTGGGCCTCTGCACCCACATGGGAGACCCGGAAGAAGCTCCTGGCTCCTGGCTTCAGATTGGCTCAGCTCTGGCCAATGAAGTCATTTGGGGTGGATGACCTTTTCTTTAAAGATTTATTGTATGTATTTGAACAGCAGAGTTACAGAGAGAGGGAGAGAGAGGGGGAAGGGGGGGAGAGAGGGGGTGGGGGGGAGAGAGAGAGAGAGAGATTGAGATCTTCTATCAACTGACTCACTCCCCAAATGGCTGCAATGGCCAGGGGTGAGCCATATCGGAGCCAGGAGGCAGGAGTTTCTTCCAGGTCTCCATTGTGGGTGCAGGAGCTCAAGTACTTGGGCTATCTTCTGCTGCTTTCCCAGGCACATCAGCAGGGAACAGGATCAGAACCAGAGCAGCTTGGACTTGAATCAGCACCCATATGGGATTCCAGCATCACAGGCAATGGTCTTACCCACTATACCACAATACTTGCTCTATCTCCCATATTCTTGACAAGACTTGGCACTGTCACTTAAGGAGTTCTGATAAAAATCCTTGCCAATTCCATGAAATCAATGTGAGTATCTGCTGTGCATGCTATTGATCTGCTAAAACAATATTTTGTATGTTTGTATCTTGAAGATTCCATGGGAGCTGGGATGGAGTGGACCATGAAATGACTCATTCCACCCTCACCCATAACTGTACCCATCCCTAATGTGCTCCTGGCCACTTCCACAGAAGGTCACATATAAACAGAAATATATTTCAAATTTAGGGATCTCAGAAGGGGCTACCAGCCAACCCATGAAGCATTATGGAGATTTAAATCCCACCATGACCTTCTGACATAAGAGCTGAAGGCCAGCATCAAAGCTGCTGGGATTTGGACAAACTTTCATGCAGTCCAACTTTTTGGAGAAGCTCATGTCATGTATTCTGAGTCTTGTGTGAACCCTAAAGGCTACGCTTTCACACAGAGAGAACTTACCCATCTTTAAAAGTAGAGTTCCTCTTCCATCCTCTAGATGAGTGTGTAGCATGTTTTCTTTCAGAATAACCCTGCTGATCCCTCCTAATGGCTTGATTGTTTCTGCCAGATTCTGCCTTTGTAAATGCCCTTTTCATCCTGTCATTCACACGGTTAAAGCCTTCCACTGACTCCCCACTGTCTGGGGATAGAGCTCTTAGCTTGGCATTCAAGCCCTCCTTGCTCTGGCCATCCCAAGAGTCCCCAAGCCTGTCATGCATCATTGCCCTGTCCTCTCTTCTCTGCACCTCCAAATCCTGCCCATTGTTTAGTGCCCAGTTTAGGAGACACAACAGCCAAATTGGGGTCATTAACAGATGTAACAACTGAAAATTATCAGAAGAAAATACACAAATCAATTTTCTATGTTTCCCCGATGTTTGTAACATCACCCACAGTTGGAATTTGCTAAGCTCATCTGGATTATAATTCAATCTTAACTTCTGGATCGAAGTTTTTACCTGTCTGTCTGAGTCGTTCTTTTTTCTTTTTCCTTGCTTAAAAGGCTGAAGGAAACCTTTACAGAGCAGTCCTAGCAAATAAAGCCTGGTTTTACAATTAGACTCTTGGGAACTGAATCAAAGAAATACAAAAGCTCACTGTTTATCAAGATGTTGTGTACTCATTCCTGGAGTTATGCAAGATCATTTTAGATGGTGCAAAAACAAACTTGAAAGCAGTTATGTAATGGTTATATATTTATTTGTAGAAAAATCAACCTCTTACATCAGCTTCATGATTTAGTGGATATTTCTTGTGGTATGGACTGATAGCTGTTTGCTAACTTCTATCCCCTTTGTTTGACACTAATCCAGACCACATTTGCCAGCCTTCCAATGACCCTGTGACCCTAGGACAACATTCTTGCCAATGGTGCATGAAGGGAAATGAAGCGCCACAGTCAGACCTGGTCCCTAAATCCCCCACCCCACCCATGAGCACTCCTCTATGCTCCTCCCTCTTTCAGTTGACTGGCAGCGTTACCCATGGCAACTTTATTTATTTATTTTTTCACTGAGGAAATAATTTATTAGTATATTCCTGGTACAGAAGACAAATTCAGCATGTAGCTAATATAGATAATACGTGGAATCACAAATCAGACAAAATGACTCTGCATCTTGATATATGGACCCAACTCCATCAGTTGATTAAGCTATCCAGAACTATCCGGAACTATTGATAATTGTCCGGAATGATTTCTTCTTTTTTTCCATTTTTTAATTTAACTTTTAATTTGTTTTGACAGATTCAATGTGCTTTGTAGATACAATTCTAAGAACATAATGATATTCCCTTTCTCTCTTCCTTCCTCTCTCCCCCTCTCTTTTTCCCACTTTCTTTCCTTCTCCCTTTCTTTTTTTTAATTTTTCAGATAACATATTTTAAACTTACATTACAGCAAAAAGGCTTAATATTTCACTGAATAAGGAGCTTAACAAGTTAAAATAAAAAAAAACAGTTTAGTGGGAACATTGTGATGTAGGTATCTTTTTGATACATTGTATTCAAGTATTTTGGGTATATATCCAATAATTGGATTTCTGGATTAAATGGCAAGTCTACTTCTAGCTTTTAAAGAAATCTCCACACTGTTTTTCACAGTGACTGCACTAATTTACATTCCCACCAAACATATAGAAGTGTTCCCCTTTGTCCACATCCTCATCAGCATTTGTTATTCTGTGTTTTGGATTTTAGCCTTTCTGAAGGGGTGAGGTGATATCTCATTTTGGTTTTGATTTGTACTTCCCTGATGGCTAGTGATGCTCAGTATTTTTTCATATGTTTGTTGTCCATTTGTATTTCTTCTTTCAAGAACTCGCTATTGAAGCCCTTTGCCCATTTCTCAACTGTTTTTTTGTTATTGTTGTTGAGGTTTTTTTAAAGATTTTTTTTTTCATTTATTTGAAAGGCAGTTACAGAAAGAAGGGGAAGAGATAAAGACAGAGATGTTCCATCCACTGGTTTACTCCCTAAATGGCCACAACAGCCAGAGCTGTACCAGACTGAAGCCAGAAGCACTTGGGCCATCTTCTGCTGCCTTTTCAGACACATTAACAGGGAGCTGAATTGGAAATATACCAGCTGGGACTTGAACCAGCACCCATATGGGGTTCCGGCATTGAAGGTGGCAATTTAACCAGCTATGCCACAATGCCAGCTCCTGTTGTTGAGTTTTCTTTTTTTTTTTAACTTTTATTTAATGAATATAAATTTCCAAAGTACAGCTTTTGGATTACAATGGCTTCCCCCCACATAACTTCCCTCCCACCTGCAACCTTCCCCTTTCCCGCTCCCTCTCCCCTTCCATTCACATCAAGATTCATTTTCAATTCTCTTTATATACAGAAGATCAGTTTAGCATATATTAAGTAAAGATTTCAACAGTTTGCACCCACATAGAAACACAAAGTGAAAAATACTGTTTCAGTACTAGTTATAGCATTAAATCACAATGTATAGCACCTTAAGGACAGAGATCCTACATGAGGAATAAGTGCACAGTGACTCCTGTTGTTGACTTAACAAATTGACACTCTTGTTTATGGCATCAGTAATCACCCTAGGCTCTTGTCATGAGTTGCCAAGGCTATGGAAGCCTTTTGAGTTCACCGACTCTGATCATATTTAGGCAAGGTCATAGTCAGAGTGGAAGTTCTAAGTTGCCGATATATTCAGGATACTAATCCTTTGTCAGACGGTTTGCAAATATTTTTCCCCATTTATGTTGGATGTCTCTTCACTTTGTTGATCATTTCCTTTTCTGTGTGAAAGCTTCTGGTTTGATATAATCCCATTTGTTTAATTTTGCTTTGGGGACCTTGTCCAAGAAGTCATACCCTACACCAATGTTTTAGAGGTTTCCCTTCCATTTTCCTCCAATAGCTTCATAGTCTCAGGTCTTAAATTTAGTTCTTTGATCCATCTTTTGTTGGTTTTTGTATTTGGTGAGAGGTATGGATCCAATTTCATTTTTCAACATATATAAATCCAGTTTTTCCAGCACCATTTGTTGACAAGACTATCCTTACTCCACTGTATGGCTCAGACACTTTTGTCAAAAACCATTTGGCTGTATGTATGTGGGTTAATTTGTGTGCTTTCCGTTCTGTTCCATTGACGTATGTAGGGGTTTTTATGCCAGCACCAAGCTGTGTTAATTACTACAGCTTTGTAGTATGCTTTGAAGTCAGGTATTGTGATGCCTCCAGCTTGATTTTTCTTGTTCTGGATGCCTTTGGCTATTCTGTATCTTTTGTGATTCCATATGAATTTTAGGACTGCTTTTTCTAATTCTGTGAAGAATCACTGATATTTTGATAGAGATTGCATTGAATCTGTAGATGGCTCTAGGTAGATATTATAATGCTATTGATTCCTCTGATCCATGAGCAAGGAATATCTTTCCATTTTTTTGTGTCTTTGATAATTTCTTTAATCAATGTTTGATAATTTTCATTGTGGAGGTTTTTCACTTCTTTGGTTAAATTTATTTCTAAATATTTGGTTTTTTTTGTGGCAATTGTGAATGGAATTTCTTCATTTCTCTCTCTGTGAGTTCATCATTAGCACACAAAAAAGCTACTATTTTTGTGTATTTATTTTGTAACCTGCCACTTTACTGAATTGGTTTATCAATTCTAATAGTGTTTTGGCAGAGTGTTTAGGTTTTTCCACATACAACATCATGTCATCTGCAAAGATGGATAATTTGACTTCTTCTCTTCCAATGTTGATGCCCTTCACTTCTTTCTCCTCCCTAACTGCGTTGCTAAAACTTCCAGTACTTTATTGAATAAGAGTGGCAAAAGCGCACATCCTTGTCTCATTCCATATCTGAGGGGAAATACTTTCAGTTTTTCCCCATTCAGTATGATATTGGTTGTTGGCTTGTGACATATAGCCTTTATAATTTTGAGGGATGTTCCTCTATACCTAATTTGTGGAGGGTATTTATCATGAAGGGATGTTGAATCTTATCAAATGCTTTCTCTGCATCTATTGAGATAACCATATGTTTTTGTTCTTCATTCTGTTGATGCAATATATGATGTTTATTGATTTATGAATGTTGAAACACCCCTGCATGTCTGAGATAAATTCCACTTGATTGTGATGTCTGATCTTTTTGATGCGCTTTTGCTAGTATTTTGTTGAGAATCTTTGCATCTATATTGTTAATGATATACGTCTGTGGTTTTCTTTTCATGTCGTGTCTTTGGTTTCGGTATCAAAGTAGTGCTGGCCTCATAAAAAGAGTTTGGCAGAGTTCCATCTTGTTCAATATTTTGGAATAGTGTGAAAAATATTGGAGATACCTCCTCATTGAATCTTTTGTAGAATTCAGTAGTAAAGCTGTAAGATCCCAGACTCTCCTTGATGGAAGACTTTTGATTGCTGCTTCAGTCTCATTGCTTGTTTTGGGTCTGTTTAGGTTGTCTATGTTCTCTTGATTTAATCTTGCTAGGTTGTATGAATCCAGGGATCTATTTATTTCTTTGAAGTTTTCCAGTTTATTATCATGTGGTTCTTCATAATAGCTTCTTATGATCCTTTGTATTTCAGTTGTGATTTTTTTTCATCTCTTTTTTCCTTTGTTAGTCTGGCTAGAGGTTTGCTATTTTGTTTATCTTCTCAAAAAACCAACTTTTTGTTTTGTCAATCTTTTGTATTTTTTACATTTAAGTTTCATTGACGTATGCTCTGATCCTTATTTTTTCTCACCTCCTGATGATTTGGGCCTTGGTTTGTTCTTGTTTTTTAATTCTTCATGATGCATCATTAACTCTTTAATTTGAGACATTTCTCTATTTTTTAATGTAAACACTTAATTCCATAAACTTCCCTATTAACACTGCTTTTGCTGTATCCCACAGGTTTTGATATGTTCTGTTTTCATTTTTATTTATTTCACAAATTGTTTATTTCCTTTTCAATTTTTTCCATGACCCATTAATCATTCAGTAGCATGTTGTTTAATTTCCAAGTATTTATGAGTATTCTATTATTCTTATTGATTTATAGTTTTATTCCCTGTGGCCTGAGATGATATATAGCATGATTTTAATCTTTGTAAATTTGCTGAGTCTTGATTTGTGGCCATATATGTGGTCTATCTTAGAAAACATTTCATGTGCTGATGACAAGTTGTGCATTCTGCAACTGTTGAATGAAGTGCCCTGTAACTGTCTATTAGGTCCATTTTTCAATGTTCAATGTTTCAACTCTTATGTATTTTTATTGATTTTATTTTGTCTGGATGATCTGTTCATTGAGGGGAGTGTGGTATTGAAGTCACCTACAATTATTTTATTGGAGTCTATCTCTCCTTTATGTCTAATAGTATATTCCGGATATATATCCGGATGGTCTTGTGTTGGGTACGTATATATTTATAATTGTTATGTATTCTTGCTGAATTGAACCTGCAACCAAAATATAATGTCCTTCTTTATCTCTTTTAACGTTTTTGACTTAAAGTCTGTTTTATCTGCTATCAGGATAGCTATGCCTGTTCGCTCTTGGTTTCCATTTGCCTAGTATATCTTTTTCCAACCCTTCACTTTCAGTCTGTGTGTACCTTTGTTTGTGAAGTGAATTTCTTGGAGGCAACATATAGTGGGGTCATGGTGTTTTGTCCATTCAGCTAACCTAAGTCTTTTAGTTGCTGAATTTAATTCATTTACATTCAATGTTAGTATTGATAGATAATAACTAAGACATTTTGTTGATTGGATAATGATTCTGCCTGCTCTGTTAGCAAATTTGGTGGTATCATGTGTTTTCATGATGTTTGTTTCTAATGCATAATTTCTTTCTTTCTTTCTTTCTTTCTTTCTTTCTTTCTTTCTTTCTTTCTTTCTTTCTTTCTTTCTTTCTTCCTGTTTTTGCTTATCTGGAAACTACTTTATTTCTCCTTCATTTAAAAAGTATAGCTTCACTGGATGTATATTCTTGATTGGAAGTTTTTTTTTTTTTTTTTTGACATTGAGTATATCATCCCACTCTCTTTTGGCCTGTAGGGTTTCTTCTGAGAAATCTCATGTTAATCTAATTTGTTTTCCTTAACTTTTGACAATTTGATGACAACATGCCTTGGAGAACACCTTTTATGGTTGAGACTACATGAGGTTCTTTGAACTTCTTAAATCTAGTTGTCAATGTCTCTTTTAAGACTTGGGAAATTTTCAACTATTATTTAATTTAGCATGTTCTCAATGCCTTTTTCCTTTTCTTTTCCTTCAGGAATGCCTATAATACAGATATTTGGCCATTTACTGGTATAACATATTTGCTCAGACTTTCTTCATTCTTTTTTTTTTTCTTTTTTTTTTTAAACTTTTATTTAATGCATATAAATTTCCAAAGTACGACTTATGGATTACAATGGCTTCCCCCCCATACCGTCCCTCCCATCCACAACCCTCTCCTTTCCCACTCCCTCTCCCCTTCCATTCACATCAAGATTCATTTTTGATTATCTTAATATACAGAAGATCAGCTTAGTATGGATTTCAACAGTTTGCTCCCACACAGAAACATAAAGTGAAAAATAATAGATGATTTTTTTTAAATGATGATGAAATCAGAGCAGACCTATTGTCATGTTTAATCCCAGTGAGAGTCAAGTTGGGAATTGATAATTTCTTTCTTTTTTTTTTTTTTTTTACAGAGGATCAGTTTAGTATGCATTAAGTAAGGATTTCAACAGTTTGCACCCCCATAGAAACACAAAGTGAAATATATTGCTTGAGTACTCGTTATAGCATTAAATCTCAATGTACAGCACATTAAGGATAGAGATCCTACATGAGGAGTAAGTGCACAGTGACTCCTGTTGTTGACTTTACCAATTGACACTCCTGTCTATGGCATCAGTAATCTCCCTATGCTCCAGTCATGAGTTTCCAAGGCTATGGAAGCCCTCTGAGTTCTCCGACTCTTATCTTGTTTAGACAAGGTCATAGTCAAAGTGGAGGTTCTCTCCTCCCTTCAGAGAAAGGTACCTCCTTCTTTGATGACCTGTTCTTTCCACTGGGATCTCACTCGCAGAGATCTTTTGCCAGAGTGTCTTGGCTTTCCATGCCTGAAATACTCTCATGAGCTTTTCAGCCAGCTCCGAATGCCTTTAGGGCTGATTCTGAGGCCAGAGTGCTGTTTAGGACATCTGCCATTCTATGAGTCTGCTGAGTATCTCGCTTCCCATGTTGGATCACTCTCCCCTTTATTTACTCCATCGGTTAGCGTTAGCAGGTACTAAACTTGTCTATGTGCTCCCTTTGACTCCCAGTCCCTCCACCATGACCAACTGTGAACTGAAACTGATCACCTGGAACAGTGAGATGGCATTGGTACATGCCACCTCGATGGGATTGAATTGGAATCCCCTGGTATGCTTCCAACTCCACCACTTGGGGCAAGTCAGCCTGAGCATGTCCCAAATTATACATCTCTTCCCTCTCCCATTCCCACCACCATGTTCAACAGGGATCACATTTCAGTTAATTTTCAACACTTAAGAATAACTGTGCATCAATTACAGATCTAAACCAGTCATATTAAGTAGAACAGATAAAAAAACTACTAAGAGGGATAATGTATTAAGTTGTTCATTAACAGTCAGGGCTATGCTGATCAAGCCACCGTTTCCCATAGTGTCCACCTCACTCCAACAGGTTTCCCTCTTGGTGTTCAGTCAGTCATCACCGATCAGGGAGAACATATGGTATTTGTCCCTTTGGGACTGGCTTATTTCACTCAGCATGATGTGTTCCAGATTCCTCCATTTTGTTGCAAATGACTGGATTTCATTGTTTCTTACTGCGGTATAGTATTCTAAAGAGTACATATCCCATAATTTCTTTATGCAGTCTATCGTTGATGGGCATTTAGGTTGGTTCCAGGTCTTAGCTATTGTGAATTGTGCTGCAATAAACATTAGGGTGCAGACCGCTTTTTTGTTTGTCAATTTAAACTCCTTTGGGTAAATTCCAAGGAGTGGGATGGCTGGGTCGAACGGTAGGGTTATCTTCAGGTTTCTGAGGAATCTCCAGACTGACTTCCATAGTGGCTTGACCAGTTTGCATTCCCACCAACAGTGGGTTAGTGTCCCTTTTTCCCCACATCCTCGCCAGCATCTGTTGTTGGTAGATTTCTGCATGTGAGCCATTCTAACCGGGGTGAGGTGAAACCTCATTGTGGTTTTGATTTGCATTTCCCTGATTGCTAATGACCTTGAACATTTTTTCATGCGCCTGTTGGCCATTTGGATTTCCTCTTTTGAAAAATGTCTATTGAGGTCCTTGGCCCATCTCTTAAGTGGGTTGTTGGTTTTGTTTTTGTGGAGTTTCTTGATCTCTTTGTAGATTCTGGTTATTAACCCTTTATCTTTAAAATTATTTTCTCTTTATTTTTATGTGATTGGATTGTTTAAAAATTCTTGCCCTTGAGGACAGAAATTTTTCCTCTACTTGGTCAATTCTGCTGTTAAAGCTCAATTATGGTTTTTATTTCACTTATTGAAGATTTCATCTCCAAAATTTCTATTTAATTTTTCTTCATGAGTTCTATCTCCTTAGTAACATTCACTGATTTCCTCATTTCCTTAATCTATCTGAATTCTCTTGTATCTCATTGAGTTTCCTCACAATCGTTGTTTTTGAATTCTTTATCTGTCATTTCATAGATTTCCTTCAGCTCAGGATCTAATTCTGAAGGAATTTTTTTTTTCCAGAGGCATCATGCCTCCTTGTGTTCCTGTGTTGATGTTTGCCCATCTGGTGTATCTGTCTCTTTTTTTATGGAGTAGATTTATTGTAAAAGAGCTTATGGTTTAGCTGAAATACAGGCTATCACTTGGCTTGCTGCTTTGGCTTTGGTTCTAGTGAGCCCAGGAGTGTAGTCTCTGAGTGGGTTTATTTTATTTTTGTTTTAATCAGTGTCAGCTGTGTCTGTAAATGACACAGTAGACTAGTCCGCTGCAAAGTTCATAGGGATTGAAGTGTGGCTTTGAGATGAATATGAATTTTCTTGGGTGTGTGTCATTGGTCCACACCCAAGTTATTATTCAGTGTCAGTCTCCCTGATGAATGTGGTAGCCAAGGCCTTGTTCTTGATGCTGAGGGAGACAAGAGCAGCCCCCCTTCCCCTACTAGTAAGCCTGAGTGATGCCAAGGTTTGAGGTACCAATTGCTGTGACTAGGACTGTGTGATATGGGTGGGCCCATCCTCAGATCCTGCTAGGAGAGTCCAACTTGTGCTGGGGCTTATAATGCAAACAGCCCTAGTCCTAGAGCTAGGAAATGTGAACTGAATGTGTCCCAGTGCTACAGGATGACTACAAGGTACAAGAGATTTTACTCTGGAGAGTACAAGTCCAGATAGGTGGAATGAAGGTAGGTTCTTCCCTTTAGGTCCACCAGGTAGATTCCATTGACACCAAGAAGTTTAGAACAGATGGTTACAGTCCTGGTGTTGCAGGGTATAGTGGGATCATCACCCAGATCTCCTAGGGTGGGAGCAGGTGTTTTTTATGGGCTGCTTGTGATGTTAGCCCCCAGAAGCTAAGATGACTCTCCCTGTTCATGTGGAGTATGTGAGCATGGTTCTGGGCAAATGCACAAAAGCTCCCACAGCTGCAGGATGCAAGGGTATCTGTCCTTTGCCCCACACGTTGTCCTGACTCTGACTATGATGCTGCTAGGAGAAAAGAGATACACTGTGGGAGATTCACTGCCTAGGTATGGCTCTCTGCAGGAGTGGGGGAGAAGGAAGAAGGGTGACTTCTCTGCTCCCAGGCCAGTAGTTGCTCAGGCACCAGTCAGCTCTTCAGGCTTTGAAGTAAGTCAGTGATGGTGGAATTCCTTCACAGCTAAAACTGCGAGTGGTGGGGTTGAAGCTCAAGGAAATGACTGCAGGGACAAAGAAAACCAACGCCTTAACTGCTGAAATCTTTACTTAGTATAGAGTTGAACTTCTGTATGTAAAGATAATTAAAAATGAATCTTAATGAAGAATGGGATGGGAGAGGGAGTAAGAGGTGGGACGGGAGTGAGGGTGGGAGGGCGGGTATGGGGGGAAGAACTGCTATATTCCAAAGCTGTACCTATGAATTTTTTTAAAGATTTATTTATTTATTTGAAAGTCAGAGTTACACAGAGAGAGGAGAGGCAGAGAGAGAGAGAGAGAGAGAGAGAGAGAGAGAGAGAGAAAGAGAGAGAGAGAGAGAGGTCTTCCATCCAATGGTTCACTCCCCAATTGGCTGCAACGGCCAGAACTGCGTTGATCCAAAGCCAGGAGCCAGGAGCTTCTTCCGGGTCTCCCACGAGGGTGCAGGGGCCCAAGGACTCGGGCCATCTTCTACTGCTTTCCCAGGCCATAGCAGAGAGCAGGATCGAAGTAGAGCAGCTGGGTCTCGAACCAGCACCCATATGGGATGCTGGCGCTTCAGGCCAGGGCATTAACCTGCTGTGCCACAGCGCCAGCCCCCTTATGAAATTTATATTTGATAAATAAAAACTTTGAAAAAAAGAAAAGAAAGCCAATGCCTTGATACCAATTTGTGATGGTCAAGGATGCCAGTTTTTGGATTACTAAATGCCCATCACTGGTTCACTTTTCCCATTGAGTGACTCATTTTGGGCTATACAACTATAAATCAGGTGTATTATTGCATATTTTAATTTACTTTTTATTTTTTTAAAAAATGAAGTAACATACTTTTCATGATTACTTTTAAATTTTGATTAATTATACAAGGTTTTTGTTTATGGAAATGATGTAAAATATCCTTGATGAATCAATGTAATAAAATTTTAAAAAATGTAATCCCTTTAACCAGAGTACATGGGTTCTCTTGATATGGTGTCAGTGTTTGAGTAACAAGCAGAAAGAGAACCCTTCTAAAGAACAATATTTACTTAGAAATGAGCAGAGAGCATTGCAAAGCAGAACATGCATAGCATGAAAATCCTGGGTGTATTTGAAGGGGCAGGGTAAAGGGAAATTTAAGTCAAAATGAAGAGGATTGCATAAGTTATTTTGAAACAATAATGCTTGGCCGCAGGATTAGTAGCAGGAGTTACAAGGGTCAACGTCTTGGGTGGCAGCAATTTGTGCTGACTTTTGTGCAAGGTTGTGGTTGGGACTGAGTCCATGGTAATAGGTCTTTTTTTATAAAGATTTTATTTATTTATTTGAAAGTCAGAGTTACACAGAGAGAGGAGAGGTAGAGAGAGAAACAGAGAGAGAGAGAGGTCTTTCATCTGATGGTTCTCTCCCCAGTTGGCCACAACAAGTTGAGCCAATCAGAAGCCAGGAGCCAGGAGCTTCTTCCGGGTCTCCCATGCAGGTACAGGGGCCCAAGGACTTGGGCCATCTTCCACTGCTATCCCAGGCCATAGCAGAGAGCTGGATCGAAAGTGGAGCAGCCTGGTCTCGAACCGGCGCCCATATGGCATGCCGGCGCTTCAGGCCAGCCCATTAACCCATTGTGCCACAGCGCTGGCCCCGGTAATAGGTCTTGATAGCAAGTATATGCACATGAGATCTTCCCCTTAATAGCCTCTTGCCTTTATTGTATTTTATAGTATTTCTGTGAGCACTTGACACAGGAAATTCTACATTGATTCTGGCATCATTTGCAAGGGCAATGGTTTGAAGTTTCAGAAATACCACCTATGATCTAAGCTGCATTGGTAAATGTCACAGAATTCTAGGTTCACAGAGTGTTGAGCTAAAGTGCCTGGTTCCTGAGACAGCACCTAATGCTGGGCAGCACCCAACCTCTTAGCTCCTATTTTCCAGAAAGGATTCCCAAATATTACCCAGTGGATTATCAGATTGCTGGTCTCTTGTGCAGTGTCCTCCACCACAGTCTGCATCTCACTAATCCCATGAATAATAGTCAAAGCTGAGTGATGTGCCTAATAGGGAACAAGCTTGATGTTGTCTAATGCCTTATAGATGCTCTCCATAAAGCTCTTGGGTAAATTGACAGATTTAAAGAGTTTGGGGGTATTCATTTGGAGCCCCCAGAGGAAAGTCTTGTCCAACTGCTTAGGAGTTAAGACTAGTTTCTAGGGTTTTACTCTCCAGATCACATAGTTCTACTTGGGAAACCCCAGGAAGTCCCCTAGGCGAAAATCAATAATCCCAATCACTTCCAGTTAAACAGGAGACGCATCACTTAGGGTTACAGCGACACGGGGAAGTCACATGTGTTAAGCACAGTTGGATGTGGTGTGAGGCTGGTGTCCAGCCTCATGCATCACTAGTTCAGTCATTGTAACCCAGGGGCAGTATTGGCTGCCCCTTTTGGCAGAATTGGCTGGTGTCACTATGCAATGACTAAACATTGCATTGGGGGAATAATTCACCCTTACATTTTATATTTTGCTAAAACCGCACTGTACAATCTCCATAGACTGCTAGTGTGAGCTGTTTGCCAGATTGCAAAAGCCATCTGGCTGAGGCAAAAGGCAGGATGGTTATGTATTAACATGTGTATATGTGTGTACTGTGCTAAGGGATTGGAAATAGCCTTGTTGTCTCCATAGGGGGACCACCCATACTGTCCCATGTAGATAGCAATAAGGAACTCTTTATGACCTGTGTTTCTCCCCTGGGTAAAAATAAAGGAGGGGCCCCAGCCCAGGTCAGCCCATGTAGAGTCAGTCTTCTCTGGGGACTGGTTCTACTGCTGTCACAACATCCCCGCCCTCAGCACATAGCTTTCACTCCCTAGCCTGCCAATGTGATGGGAATGAATGCTAACAAGCATTTCCCTTTGAATTTGCGTCTCTGGAAGCTTCCTTCCAGCCAAAACCTACGGCCTTGAACTAGGATACATGGACTGCTGTTAGATTTTTAATTATGTACTTTAACTTCCAGTTGCCCAATTCTTCCTGATATCAGCATTGATCTGACATTGGCAAAGGCAGGCATGCCAAGAGACACTGGGAAAAAGAACACATCGCCCCAGGTACCCACCTCGATCTCTGTCTTTTCCTGATCCTTCAGCCCTGTCTCCTAATCCTGGGCCAAGGAATACACAATACAGGTGTGTACAAAATCCAGATGACAAGGCCCACAATAGAATGCCTCCTTGATGTGTGTTAAAGGAAGAGAATGGGATGCTGCCCACAAAATGTTAGAAGTCAGGAGCCTGAGGTGCTGACCTTGCCACTGTGTTATATTGAAAGATTTTAGGCAACTTCTATTCATCTCAAGGCCTTAGTTTCTTCTGGACACAAAGAAAGGAACTGGGTTAAGACTCACTGTTGGTCTACCTGGGCTGTCATAAAAAAAAAAAAATCACAAATCAGGTGGCCTGAATGGAAATTTCTTTTCTCATGGTCCTTGGAGCCTGAGAGTCTAACATGAAGGTTCTGACTGGATTCTCTCCTCCGAGGCCTTCCTCCTTGGCTGACAGAAGACTGCCCCTTGCTGCTTCTGCACAGGGTTATCTATCCTTCTGTGTCCGTGTGCCCTCCAGCCTCTCTGTGTCCAAATATCCCCTTCTGCTGAGGACACCTGTCAGACTGGCTTGGGGTTCTCCCTGATGGCCTCATTTCTTTTTTTAAAGATGTATTTATTCATTTATGGGAAAGAATTACAGAGAGAGAGAGAGAGAGAGATGAAAGAAATCTGCCATCAGCTGGTTCACTCCCCAGATGGCTGAAATGGCCATGACTGGGCCAGGCCAAAGTCAGAAACCAGGAACTTCATCCGGGTCTCCCATGTGGATTCAGGGGACCAAACTCTTGGGCCATCACTAAGCCTTTAGTGGGGAGCTGGATCAAAAGTGGAGCACCAGGACATGAAGCAATACCTATATGGGATGCCAGTGTCACGGGGGTTGGATTTACCCACTGCAATGCCAGCCCCCCGACAGGCTCATTTTAATGTCATCAGCCCTTTCAAGGCCTCATCTCCAAATACATTCGTGGTCTGAGGTCCTGGGTGTTCGGACTTCAACATATGAATTTTGGTTGAATACGGTTAAATAGACTAGATGGATCATTTGGCTAAGATGTCAAGAATTTTTGTCTTGCTTTGCATTTCCCAAGAAGCAGGCCTGAAACAAGGATTCATGTGCAAATACTGTATTTGGGAGGTGCAGAAAACAGTGACAGGAATGGGGGCATGGAATAGGGAAGGGAAAGCAGGCAACAGGGTCCATTATGAAGCCAGTGATACTCAGTGACCGGAGCTTAGACCTGGAAGGAAACTGAGGGGGAGAACTAAGCTTCAAAGCTCTACTACCAGAGGGGTGAGGTAGGTGGGGTGTATATGCACCCACTCCTTCCTGTCATTGATTGACAGCTACTCCAGGGATGGGAGAATTGTTGGATTCCTTAGACTTTCTGGCCTGCGTGCACTGCATGGTTTTTGTTGACTTCAGGAAAGCCCCTCAATGGAGAGGGTTTCCTGGAAATTGGCAGTCATCAGGGAGCACTGACATGGTGAGGCCCAAGGGGAATGTCCAGCTCCCCACAGACCCACAGACCCACTACACGATTCTGGTGCTGACTTCTGTGACAGGCGCTGTGCAAGGGAGGGTGCACACACACTCAGGGGAGGAAATAGAGACCCAAACGACAGTCACTTATGTCACTGATTAGGAAGTATTTGCAATCTGCTTGTATTTGTCAGGGTCTGGTTACCCAAAAATATACAGTGGTTCACACATATGGAAACTTATGTTTTTGCTCATTTCAAGCCCAGAATGTTGTAAATCAGAGAGCAGCTGTCATTTGAGACAGAATCAGGAAGCAAGCTCCTGCCACTTTGGAATTTCAAAATCCCCTACACCTCAAGCCTTTGTCTCCAGCTGGTTGTAGGGGAAAGGGTGAGCATGGAGAGGGCACAGCTGCCTCTTCACTGCACTGGCCTGGCGTTAGCCCTGCTTCCAACTCCACTGGCAGGAACCAACTTCATGACTTCAGCTGAATTACAGAGGATTAGGTCACATGATTGCTCACTGGGCAGTGCTTTCTCAGCAATCGGGTTTCACCAGGGAAGGGGCAGCACCAAGTCCAAGTAGTCACCACCACCAAATGCTTTTTACCACCCAATCACTGTCTCTGCCAAGAATCTTAGCACTTGTGCTGCTAGCTATGTGTCTCCCTCTGGATAGCTCCACTCAGAAGCCAGCTCCCCAGCCTGCATGGCAGCCTGCAGGACTCAGGAGGAATCCATAGACGACTTGGGCACTTTGAAGGGGTGGAGGTGGAGGAGATCCCAGAAGAAGGCGGTACATCAGATCACCCACAGGCCAATCAAGTGTGTGCCTAGGGTGCCAACAAAGGTCATTGTCTAAGATATGTTGACATCACAACAGTGGTTAAGAAAGAGGTAGAAGTTGGTGTTGTAGGGTGACAGGTAAAGCTGCTGCCTGTGACACTGACATTCCAAATGGGTACTAGTTCCTGTCCCAGCTGATCGAGATCCCTGCTAATGTGCCTGGAAAAGCAGTGGAAGATGGTCCAAGTGTTTGGGCCCCTGCTACCCACATGGGTGACCCAGATGAAGCTCCTAGTTCCTGGCTTTGGCCTAACCCAATCCTGGTTGTTGCAGCCATCTGGGGAACAAACCAGTGAATGGAAGATGTCTCTCTTAATTCTGGCTTTCAAATAAATAAACCTTTTTTGAAAAGAAAAGAAACAGACAGAGTATGGGCTGGAAGTCTTGCAGGTTTTCTCAGTTCTGCCTCTTACTTGATGCTATCTCGGGCAGGTCCTCAGCATCATGGGCCACTTGTCCCAATCTCACAGGGCTGTTTAGAACCCTGTGAGCTAGGCTAATCCTCTGCCTGTGGCACTGGCACACCGGGTTCTAGTCCCGGTCAGGGAACCGGATTCTGTTCCGGTTGCTCCTCTTCCAGGCCAGCTCTCTGCTGTGGCCCGGGAGTGCAGTGGAGGATGGCCCAGGTCCTTGGGCCCTGCACCCCACATGGGAGACCAGGATAAGTACCTGGCTCCTGGCTTCGGATCAGCGTGGTGTGCCAGCTGCATCGCAACGGCCGCAGCAGCCATTGGGGAGTGAACCAACAGCAAAAAGGAAGACCTTTCTCTCTGTCTCTCTCTCTCACTGTCCACTCTGCCTGTCAAAAAAAAACAAAAACAAAAACAAAAAAAAACCCTGGGAGTCTACGCACAAAACACTCAGGGCAGTGTTTGCTATACACCGAGCTGTCAGTAAGTACACGATAAATGAATGTGCCAAGGAATAAAAGCAGCAAAAGCAAATAAGTAAAACCACTCACAATATTACAGCCAGGAAATTGATGTTGTAATACCAATGAGATGTATAATATTCCAGAATTTTTCCTGTGCAAATACACAGATTATTGCCAAAATGGGATCACTTTACACAAAGTATTTATTTGTACTTAGATGCAAAATGTTTTTATTTTCAAAACTATAACTCATATACCATGGAATTATTTTTAAAAATGCACAATTCAGTGGTCCTTATTAGAACAACAAAGCTGTGCAAACATCACCTCCATCTAATCCCAGGATATTGACTTCAGCCCCAGAGAAACCTCATGCCCATTAGCAGTCTTGTCTCATCTGTCCTTCATTTGCCTCTTTGCCCCAGGTAATCACTAATTTACCATTTGCCTCTTTGGAGTTGTCTGTTAGGAAATTTCATACAAATACAATCACGTAGCCTTCCATGCCTGGTTTCATTCATTTAACATGATATTTTCAAGGTGCACCCACAATGGAGCATGCTTTTCTTATGCCTGAATGGTATTCCACTGTATTGGTGGAGCACATTAGATTTATCCACTCATCAGTTGATGGACATTTGGGTTGTTTCCATTTTTGTCTATTATGGATAATGCTGCTTTGTGCACAGTTTTTTTTAAATTGACAAGGCATTTATGTGTCATGTAATAACTGGATTTAAGCTTTCAAGGAATTGACAAGCTGTTTCCCAAAGCAGCCATAATAATTGTATACCCTATTTGCCTCTTCACTGTACATCGTGACCTTCTTTCCATGTCAATGAACAGACACGCACATTACTACTTTGAGTGAGTACCTCATATTTCCATAACCAGCTTTATCAGAGTGTTTTGAACAAACTCCCTAGTGTTAGACTTTCAATGATCCCATGAAAGAGGCTCTAAGCATCCTCCTTATGTCCCTGGAAGCTTGTAGGTTCCCAGGTGTACCCAGATTGCTTTGTACCCCACTAATTTGGTACTGTCAGACAGGATTGATTCCTCCTCCCACCCAACATCTATCCCATCTATTACATGATGAGCTCCTTGAGAAGAGAAAGGATGTCCTGATTCCATCTTTGTTTCATAATATCAAGCACCAGCCATTTTGGTAAATCTCTGAAGCAGGAATGGATAAACAAATGGTTGGGTGACTAGGACCGAGGAGGGTGGAGAGATGAAGTACGTTAACAGTAAGAACACTCTGTCCCAAATCTCTGAACGTAGTGAGTTCCCTGACCCTGGACATATGGGTCAGGAAGCTGGGTCACTCGGCAGGAATGTTGTTAAGTTAATGTAGGCATCAGAAAGGGGACTGGATGAAAATTAAGATAGTTTCCCTTGAGAGTCTAGAACTCTACTAAAATAAGCTCAGAGAAGCTAAGAACAGCATCCAAGTCCTAAGTCACTCAGCTGAGCAGTTTTGGGGCTGTGAGCAGCTCTAAAAATTTTTAAGCTTGTTCTGAGGACCCCAGATCCAAGTTTCCTCTTGCCTGTGTCTGTCTTTGGAAGCTCATGGTGTTCTGAGGTTAATGTCCCACAAGGGAGAAAGTTTTATGTAACAAGTTGTTCTACCAGTATGTGGCTCTGTAATCTGAGAAGTTGGTCTGAACTGTAGAGATAAAAGAGAACGGGTGTGGCTTAGAGGCCCCAACTGAAGCAGAGAAAGTTGTCTGAAAGGGGGAGAGGTTTTCTGTCATCTCATGATTATGCAATCATGAGCTGAGAGGGCGGAGGCTCAGGGCGGGGCTCTGCTTCTGGAGCTGGACTGGCACAACACCTAAACAGCAGCAGAACTAGCAGACCTCCGACGAGGCAGTCCTTCTGCCATGTGGCTCTGTGCATTGGCCCTGGCCTCTCTCGCCGCTTGCACGGCTTGGGGTGAGTCTTTCTGAAGTACAAATATTGGGGGGGACACATTTGGAATCCTTGTCCTGGTCAGAGGCAGGTGGAGAAGCAAAGTGGGCCATGCTCTGCACCTGGACTTGGAGCAGCACAGCCTTGCTGGCCCCAGCCATTCTGCATGCAGATGCAGGGCAGGATAAACTCCCTGAGCCCACAGCTGCAAGGGGCATGTGCAGGAGAACAGGTGGGATGAATGCAAGCCCCACGCATGAGGAACTGAGAGAGTTCTGTTTATTTTCCTCTTGTTATAAATCAGATGCATCCCAGAGCAGCAACCCTGAGACCAGAGGGTGTGGGTTTGAATTCAGTTGAGCACTTCCTAGCTGTGTGTCCTTAGACAAGATACTTAGCTTTTCTGAGTCATTACTCTAAAATAATGATGACTGCTGTCCTTACCTCCTGTGTAGACGGCTGTTTCTACACAGGAGAGTGCCTGTCTAGAGGAAGTGCGGGAAGAATGGATAAAGGGGTTGATTTACAAGGGAGTGACTTAAAAAGAGTACTAACTGGAAATTTCAGGTATGGTCAGGCCAGCATTTCAGGAGCTGATTGCCGTTGGAAAGATAATTTGTCTTTTACAGTTCTCATGAGAGGAGGTACATCAGTGAGGCGGGGTGAGGGGCACAGGAAAGGAGTAGGGTCAGTCAAGAGGAGCAGGGAGTGGGAAGTGTAAATGAATTGGGTTGTTGTGGAAGGTAAAGTGAGGCAGGGTCAGCAGGCTAAGCTTGACCAGTGTGAGTCACTTCAGAGGACTCCTGGGCATAGGATCTACCTCTATAGTCTAGAGGCTGGCTTTGGGGAGACCAGGTTGAGGGGGAAGGCAGAGGCTTGGAGTGTGGGAGTCTGCTTGGGGTGTGGACCCTGGATTGGTTGGTTCCTGGGACAAACAGTTTCTATAGGGTTGGAAAGGTCAAAGCATCCAACACAGAGCATGAAGATTTGACTCATACAGAGATGCAGCAAGGGTCATCAACATGCACCTGTGCCCTTCTACAGGCAGAGAAACTGAGATTCAGGGAGGGAAATGAACCTCCCCCAGGCCACCTGGAACACCATGCCCGGGGCTAGCTCTGGTTCCTGAACCCGGAGCCGGTGCTGCGGCCCTGAGTGCCCTCACAGCCCAGGCTTCGTATTTTGTCTTCTCTGGGGCAGTGAGAGACTGTGAGAGGCCTGGGTCTGAGTGTTAGGATGGAGCACATGTAAGGATCCAAATGTGAAGTGGAACTTTCCTTCAGTACTGGTTACCCCGGCAATGCTTCCACATTCCCATTTTAGAAATACAAATCAGCATTTTTTTTCATTTCTTTGTTTCCTCATCTGTAAACTGGGCAGGTACCCTGCCAAGCAAGGCTTTAATGTAACAGAATTGGAATGCATAGTTAGCAGTCAGTGCTTACTATGTGCACGTACCTGAGTGGTAAGTGCTGCAGTTACCCCTGCTAATGTCGCCCATCTGTCGGTCCACTTTTTCCACACTTGGCAGTTTGGCTATTGTTCAGTACATCTGTATTGAAAGCTAACACTGAGCCAACCCAGGACATCCTGATAAACATTTTCCCCAGGAAGTTCACCTCAGTCCTATTTGTAGTAATTAGCAACTGTAAAGAAAAAAAAAAAAAAAAAAAGAAAAGCTTCTGTGTCCAAAATGTGGGATTGGTTATTAATAACCTGAGACACGGATGCTTTTTTTTTTTTTTTTTTGACAGGCAGAGTGAACAGTGAGAGAGAGAGACAGAGAGAAAGGTCTTCCTTCTTGCCGTTGGCTCACCCTCCAATGGCTGCTGCGGTCAGCGCAATGCAGCCAGCGCACCACGCTGATCCGATGGCAGGAGCCAGGTGCTTCTCCTGGTCTCCCATGGGTGCAGGGCCCAAGCACTTGGGCCATCCTCCACTGCACTCCTTGGCCACAGCAGAGAGCTGGCCTGGAAGAGGGGCAACTGGGATAGAATCCAGCGCCCTGACTGGGACTAGAACCCGGTGTGCTGGCGCCGCTAGGTGGAGGATTAGCCTGGTGAGCCGCGGCGCCGGCCAACGGATGCTGTTTTTAACTTGAAGAGTTCCCAGTATCATTAACTATTCTTCTGTAAGGCCAAATTAGGATTATGCTTTGTGTGCTGGCCCCACAGTTAGGGAGAAATGTTGATATTTGCATCCCAAAGAGGGAAACTGGAAAGAAAAGGCTACAAATAACCTCCTCTGAGGGATGCCTAGTCAAATCAAAGTATGGAGGCCAGGCGGGAGATGACGCAAGGCGTGGACGTGATCCAGTGTCTGAAAGTGCACCTGGCTCATGCAGGGAAGAGCAGATGAGCTCAGTGTGGTCCCAGAGCAGGAGGAAGCAGCTCTGGTGTGGAGGCTGCCAGCAGAGCAATTGGTCCCAGTGGGGAAGCACAGTCCGTTCCACAGAAAGGAGTGCTCAGGGGTCTGACCCCCATCTTCTGGGTGACCTTGTTTAGAGTCACCAGAAGAATCTTCTTCAAGCTCATCCCGTTCTTTACTCAGAATTGTTCCTGCCGTTGCCTTTCCCCTGATAAAACTTAAGGCCCTCCATGACATGCACTCTGATTCCAAGGTTCCTTCTCACTCCCAAGGACTCCATCTGGTGCACTCGGGCCATTCTCCCTTCCTCCACAGACCTTGTGTCTTGCTGTCTCCAAGCCTCTGCATGTTGTCTTCTCAATGCTTTATGCCTCTACTTCTTTCTCCCATTTCTGAAGCCCCCCTCTGATGCAATCCCAGTTCCTCCACAAGGCCACACTCTTCCTCCTCACCCCGTAGCAGCTTCCTGGTGCCACTCCCAGTACAGGAGCACTTTCTTTCCAGCATTAGGGCCAAGTATGTCTGTGGTTCATTCTCCCTACAAGGTTGAGCATCCCCACTCATCAAGCCTGCAGTTCAGTGCCAGGGTCCAGTGGGTAAAAGTCTCCAGAGGCTAAGAGGGAAACCAAGAGCCTTGTTCATTCCCAGCAGTTCTCATTCTTGCGTTTGCTTTTGTGTGAATGCCTTATGCATGCAGTTCAAATGTGTTCCTCAAAGCAGTCCTATAATTAGGAAGGACAGTTCCCTGTGTCCCTGGGACATAAAGAGAAATGAGACCTGGAGGGTTTCCTGCCTGCAATGTGGAAAAACCTACCTGGAGTCCAGGTCAACAAACCTTTCCTGTCTTCCTCTCCATGTCCATCAGGGCACCCGTCTGCACCACCTGTGGTAGATACTGTGCATGGCAAAGTCCTGGGGAAGTTCGTCAGCTTAGAAGGATTTGCACAGCCCGTGGCCGTCTTCCTGGGAATCCCCTTCGCCAAGCCCCCTCTTGGATCCCTGAGGTTTGCACCACCACAGCCTGCAGAATCATGGAGCCATGTGAAGAACACCACCTCCTACCCTCCCATGTAAGCTGTGCACGGGGCTGGCACTGGCATCTTTCAGTGGGGACCTCAAGGCAAACAAGAAGCAAACTTCTGATTAGCTTATACATTTTTTCTAGGGTCCTCAAGAACATTGTAGAAACTTAAAAGCATTCCATAAATTTCACGTATTCTAGAGTCTTTTATTCAACACTGTCTTTATTCAATATTGATTGAGCTGAACACTGTACCATTAACTCTGTTGCCTCTTTGACATTTGAATTGGGTTTTGGTATGAATGCTATGTTCCTTGCTCTTGGTGACCTGGAGAAACAGTTCCCAGGATGGAAAACAGATGTCATCTTTGCTGCTGTCATTCTGCCCCTGACAGCTGTGTCCTCCTGGCTCCTGTGGGCCTCAGTTACCCCAGCTGTGTTCTGGGGCAGTGGTGCCTGCCTATTGGGCCCAGTGAGGTTAGAAAACGGTGCTTATAATGTACTTGAAAATGCTAATGTCTCATAGTGAGGCTCTTCCTGGATAGGAGACCTCAGGCAGGCTTTCTTTAGTCTCTGTACCTCAGTTTTTTCAACTGAGGTTTAAGTGTTTTTTTTTTTTCCATAAGGAACTCTTAAATCAGTTCCTGGCTCACTGGAAAGACTCAATGCATGCATCAAGGCTAAGCTACGTCAACTCTCAGACATCTCTCATCAGGACAATCAATGGCCCTTGCCTGGAATGGGTTGATGATAGGGTCTTACCTTGTCAGGGTTGGGACCCTCAGAAAAATATCACATCCCTCACTTAGACGTGGAAATGCTGGCTCAGGGCAGGAAAGGGATCCACCCAACACCTCCCAACACATCCGTGGCTGAGGCAGGAGTGGAACGCTGTCCCCTGCAATGACCCATGAAGATGTATCCCTGACCTGTTGCAGGTTCTAAATGCTTTTAGGGGTTTCTCATGGGCTAATCATGCTTTCCATGGACTAGAACATGTTTATCTGGTAGAGGAACGTGGTCACTGAATTAGTCAGCTTTTTTTTCACTGCATTGAAACACCCAAGAGAACTAACTTGTAAAGAGAAGAGGTTTACTTTGGCTCACACTTCTGGAGGGTCCTACTCCAAAACTGGGTAGCTCGTTGGTTGGCCATCTTGGTAAGGATGTTCTTGGTAGAGTTCTGAGGTGACACAGAGCATCATGTGATATAAAGAGCACCCTTTCTGCCCCTGCCTATTAACAAAGCAACCAGGATTCCACATAGGGGCTCCACCCAAAGCACCTAACCCAATCTAATCATGGTCTAAAGGTGCTACCCTCGGACATAATAATTAGATTACGCCTCTGCCCTGTTAGTATCCTTAACATGAGACTTGGAGACCAGTCTTAGGAGAACATTTAATTTCCAAACTAATATCCATAGCATGGTAGAGACCGTGCAGTCCACTGTGTGGAGCCGAGCAGAGAACAGAGCCATATCCCAGGAGTTCTGGAAATGTCATCTCCCAAGGTGGGTCACCCTATGGGCCACCTCCTCTTGGCTCAAGGCATTCCAAAGGCTCTGGGAAAGGAAGACGTGCCAAGACGTTCTCACTGCATAGTCTCAGGATCCCTACCTGGACCCCTCACATAACTTCCTCCCCACTCCAGTATCTCTAGCATGGTATTAGCAACTCCATCTACAGCCTTCAACCTCCCATGCCAAGGCCTGGCCATAGGTGACTCTTCTTGCTTCCATCTGGCTGGCTCTCAGGGCTTCCTTCTCCCTTCCCCAGGTGCTCCCAGGACGCAGTATCAGGGCATATGCTCTTGGAGCTCTTCACCAACAGAAAAGAGAACATCCCTCTCAAGTTTTCTGAAGACTGCCTTTACCTGAATATTTACACCCCTGCTGACCTGACAAAGAGAGGCAGGCTGCCGGTAAGCAGTGGGGGCTACCTGGTCAAGGCATGCAAGTTCCGGCCTCTGGGACAGGCTGGAAAGGGGTTGGAGACGGCATGGAGTGGGGGTACCAAGGACCAGACCTGTGTCAGGGGCTTCAGTGTTTCCTTTCAGCACAAGAAACACAAGGTTCCCACAGCTCAGTTTCCCCTAGTGGCACCGGGTGATCTGGGGGAATTTGCAGTAAAGCTGTTGTGTGCAGCTTGATCTCTTCAAGCCTCTCATGCTAACAGAAGGACAAGGATGCTTACTCTTAGTTGCCATATTAAAGATCTGATATCCAGGCCTGCTAAGACGGTTTCCAATCAAGTTAGAGCTGGAAGGAATCTCAGAGGAAAAGCCAACATCTCAATCCTTCTGTTACAGACAGGGAAACTGAGGCGCAGGCAGAGGAAGAAAGCTTCACATGTTAGGGTTGTCAGGACAAGAGGTCTGATCTTCAAGCCAGGGGTCTTTGACACTGACCAGGGGAGGCAGCGTGTGTGTGGTCTTTCCCACACACACCACAATCCATCTGTGACAATGTCCACTGCCTTGAGACGGAGATGTTGGGGGCAGAGCCAGGAGCACTTTCCTTTGCCTTTAGTCAATGATCTACAATTTTATTGTAGCTGATTTCCCTCCTTAGCAGTCTTGGCACAAGCTGATGAGCCAGTGAGTCAGCATTTCCCAAATAAATGAAGGACCAGAGACAGGGCAGGTTGCCAGTTACAAGATGGAGACTGGGATGAGAACAAGGTCTGCTGAGAGAGGTGGTATTCCTGGGCATGTCAGCACCCAGCCAGTCCCCTGGGAGCACTCCTGGCTGGCTGTTGGAGTGAAGGGGAGGTGTGGGCACTTGGTATTAGAAGATGTCTTGGGGAACTAGGGGCTGAAGTTTCACTCATTCACGTATTGCCTTGTTCACCCACTCATTCATTTACCCATTATTTCGTTCCTCTATTATGTACTGAGTACCCTCATGTACTCGGTGGACTCACTGGTCTGGGGACAAAGAAAACCCAGGACCTTCACCCCCCAGCCTCTGCCTTTGTGCTGCACAGATACACAGCAACATTCCAGCATATTGTTGCTGACCAGCCCTCAGCTCAGCTTTCACTCAGGATGACTGATTCAGTGCCCGTGTGAAGGCAGGGATCAGAAGCATAGGAGAAAGGGGCACAGGGAACCTGGAGGCAAGAGGACCTCTAGCTAGGGATGCAGATTCTAGAACTACAAGGTCTAAATTTAATTCTGGGCTCTGCATTGGACTGGCTGGGAGATATGGACCAATTCTTACCTTCTCTAAGCCTTTCTGTCTTCAAAATGGAAATCCTTTTTTTTTTTTTTTTTTTTTTTTTTTTTTTTTTTTTTTTTTGACAAGGCAGAGTGGACAGTGAGAGAGAGAGAGACAGAGGGAAAGGTCTTCCTTTTTGCCGTTGGTTCACCCTCCAATGGCCGCCGTGGCTGGTGCGCTGTGGCCGGTGCATCACGCTGATATGAAGCCAGGAGCCAAGTGCTTCTCCTGGTCTCCCATGCTGGTGCAGGGCCCAAGTGTTTGAGGATGGCTATCGAGCTCTGTCTTAGTTTTGGATGAGTCGTGAATGAAGCACTGATGGAATAATAGATAGAGTTGAAGGAGAAGCCTCACTCCTGCCCTAGCGGCCAAATGATTGTGCTGGGGCCGTGGGCTGCAAGCAGCCGGGAAGCTCATCATGTAGATTTGGGACCCAGACCAACTGGTCCAAGCTCTGCTTTGACCACCTATTAGCTACACTCCATCAGGCAGGCAAAGTGCCTCTGTTTTCCTATCTGTCAAATGGGACAATATTATTACTTAACTCTTGGATAAATTATCTTAAAGTATTTGCAACAATACTTGGTGCATAATTCATGCTAAGAGATTCCATTAGGGACCTGTGTGCTCCTTAAGATAAACATCCATGCACAGTGAAGCTTAATTCACTCCAAAAAGTTTAAATGTGATGAAGCCGAAATGCAAGAGCTGTCCAATTGTATGTTGAGCCGAATGAATGGCAGGAGGATGGCAGAAATGTTGGGAAGAGCACAGTGATCTTGACATTTTCTATTCCCACAGTGATGAAGAGCCTTGGGGGAGGTGGCACTTAGGGCTGAGGAGAAAGGCAGGGGTCGTCAGGGCGCATGGAGTGGGGATGTGACCTTGGCTCTATATGGAAGATTTGGGGAGAAAACAGGTTGCTTTTTGCAACCTTGCTGGACTCAGTGGACTTTGGGCAATGGATGCTTTGAGTCATGGCCAAAAGGTAAATGATCAAACTAGGTGAGTGTTGAGGTCTTTCCTAGGTCACCTCCCTACAGCCTGTATGCTTGCCTCCTTCCTGTGCAGGTGATGGTGTGGATCCATGGAGGTGGTCTGATGGTGGGTGGAGCATCAACCTATGATGGCCTGGCTCTTTCTGCCCATGAGAACGTGGTGGTGGTGACCATTCAGTACCGCCTGGGCATCTGGGGATTCTTCAGGTAAGACTAGACTCTTCTTATTGCATGTTGGCCCCATAGTGAGATTGCTAGGCTCTAGCTCTGGCCATACTCAAAGGCCAGTGCCTCGTAGATAATTCCCTCAGTCACGTGACCCAAAATACCACCCACTGCCCACTCCTGTCTTTTCCTTTGTCCAGTTTTATGTGTCCTCAAAACACTTTCACCACCTGTCATAGTCTAGCTTCACCTGTGCTCTGTAGTGTGAGTTCAGTGCACTGTGAGGTTTTGCCTGTGTCCTCAGACACTTTTAGTTTAGAGCACTGTGGGCACATAGCATGTACTCAGTTCATAGGTGTCAGATGCATACAGGTAAGGCCTTGCGGAGAGCAATGCTGGAGGAATGGGAGGCAAGTGAAGACCCTGTGTCAGGGATGTGGAAGACAGTCTTATTCTGGAAGCCTGAATGGAGTCCCCAGGCCACTGTGGTTGAGAGCTCTGCCATGACACCTGTGCTCCCTACTCCCACCTGTTCTCTCACTCACAGCACAGGAGATGAACACAGCCGAGGGAACTGGGGTCACTTGGACCAGGTGGCTGCGCTGCGGTGGGTCCAGGACAACATTGCCAACTTTGGAGGGGACCCAGGCTCTGTGACCATCTTTGGAGAGTCAGCAGGAGGTCAAAGTGTCTCTATCCTTGTAAGTGTCCCTGGCAGCAGGCACCACCCACAGGCATGATGGCTACTGCTTCCAAGTCCAGAATTCAAGGCTGACCCTATTTCCTGCACAGCATCAGGTGATGGAGAGCTAAGGACCCTATCTCCTTGGCTCCCAGGAAACTCAGAGCTCAGCTTAATTGCCTGAGACCATCAGAATCTCCCCAATGCACCCAATGCAGTGACATTCCTTCTCCTGCCCCTTTGTTGAATTCTCTCCACTCTAATCATTTTAACATTGGGACTCCCCTCATTTCTGCTGGGAAGTAGGGCTGAGTATGAAGTGTGTACAAATGGAGGTGAGGACCACAGTTGGATAAAATGCCATTGTTTGGCTTGAAGATAGAGCTATAAGTTGAAGGGATGTGGCAGCAAAAGCAGGCCAGAGCTTTCTCTGAGGTGGTCTAATGGCTTCTGTGTCCCAGAAGGAGGGCAGCAGTCTGTGGGGCTGATATGAGGTGGGCGGGGGAAGGTAGAGGAAGGCAGTACAGAGAGGGATGGCATAAGAGACAAGGATCACAGCATATGTATGTGATGCCTTGCTGGTGTGGGCAATAGGGCTGGAGAGACACTGCGAGTAGCCACAGGTGATGCCTCACAGGCGGACAGAGGGGCAGCCTTATTACTATGGCCCTCAAGCATGTAATGTTTTCAGAGTTGAATACTCCAAGGAAAATAATTTTATATTTTCAAATTAGAGAGTGAGAAAAATATCAATTATCTCTAAAAGAAAAATGTATTCCACAATTCCGCTTCCCAGATTGGTCCCTGTGAACATTCTGATTTTATTACCCTAGTCTTTCTTCCATGGCACACTCTCTCTTGCTTTGACTCTCTCTCCCTTCTTTCAATTTTATCTTTTTACAAAAATATTTTCCCCAGTGTTTGTAACATATATATGATATTTATATTATAACATAAATATTTCTTTGAACATTAAACAGCATTCCATGTTTTATTTTACGATTACATAGTATTTCATGGCAAGAATGAAGAATTTTAATTTACCCAGTTGCCCAGTATCAAAACCTTGGACTATTTTCTCTTTTTACTATTATATACAGCATGAGTACTCATAGAAATGGCATTCTTAGAAATGGTTGTTTATTTTAGTATAAATTCTAATAGTTAAACTGCTCAATAAGAACTTGTGATTGGGAATTACTAGGCTGTTTTTGGGGTAATTTTGATTGTCATGGTGGACATGTGCTTTGTGTTTCTTGCTGTGAAGTTCACTCTGATCTGGGTCCATCCTGAAGAGGATTTCTTGGGGAAAATTGTACTCATGGGTGGCCTGGGCACAGCCCCAGTGTCTCCAGGAGAATGGACCAGGGCAGAGTGGTAGGTGGAGGAAATCTTGAAAAGCCAATGTGTCTCTGGTCCTCTGCCTGCGATCATGACCTCTCCTCCTCTCCATTCCCCTCCCAGCTGTTATCCCCCCTGACCAAGAATCTCTTCCATCGAGCAATTTCCGAGAGTGGCGTGGCCCTCCTTTCCAGTCTCTTCAGGAAGGACACCAAGTCCTTGGCTGAGGTAGGTCTCACCCTGGACAGTCCCCACTTCCTGGGATCTGCTCTCTTGAATCCTCAGGAGCCTCCCTCACTGTGATATCTGGCTAAGAAAGAAGACTCACCGAGGTGAAAATGGCCGAGGGCTCCTTTAGGGCACACGTGTAAAGCACATTCTGTACTTTCTCAAGTGCCCTTGTGGAATCAGTCACCCAGGCTGCTGCATATCCGCACATGTTGTAGTGTGTGGGAGACACATGCACTAAGCCGTCATATGAGACAGGTGCAATCATTACCTCCACCACCTATAGTGGAGGCACTGAGACACTAAAAATCGAGTGGCATCCCTGAGGGCCAAGTAGCTATCAGAGAAGGAAGCAGAAGTTGAATCCAGATAGTGAATTTGGTGTTCAAGGCTCATAAGCTCACTTCACACTGCCTCTGTTGAGACCATTAGGCTCATTTTAACAGAGATCCAATAATAGAGATAAAGAGGTTGTGTAATTGGCTCGTGTTACAATTCAAACTAGTGGCAGAGGCAACACTCCCTGGAACCCAGAGCCCATGCTAGCAGGTCTGGAGTGCTAACCCCTGCTGCCTTCAGAAGTTGGCTTGGGATAGAACACCTTTCTCCGCAGAGATGGAGGGAAGGGACATTGCTCTTCATCTCTACTGCTGCTTTTGATCTCTACAGAAAATTGCCATCGAAGCTGGGTGTAAAACCACCACCTCGGCTGTCATGGTTCACTGCCTGCGCCAGAAGACAGAGGAAGAACTCATGGAGGTGACATTGAAAATGGTAGGCCTGCCTATTCAAGTGTCCCAACCTGTGTACTCAGCCCCAGGCTTCATCCTTTCAGCTGTCCCTTTTACCCTGGCAAAACTACCTGGCACAGTTCTCACCTCTCAGGAGCAATGGCAGCCTCGAGATGTGAGTGGGAAATTAATTTTTCCTTTTTCATTTGAAATATTTCAAATGTTAAGAAAAGTTCAAAAATAGCATAGTGAATAAGTGCATACTAATCCCCCAGGAATATAAAAACTTAATATTTTACCATTCTTGTTTTTAGGTGTACTTTTAAGAAAATACACTTTCAGTATTTCAGAAGTAAACATCTTCCTGACTTTAGGGGATGGAAATATTAAGCACAAATATTTTCAGAAAGGTGTCATAATTTATCTTCATTGGCTTAGAAGTTTTCAAAACTACAACCCATATATATATGGGATATATATATAAAATCCATAGAGCCCCATATTATATGTTTTCAGAAATTCTACCTCCAGTGCTATTCTCGATTTTTTTTTATTTTATTTTTTTTTTATTTTTGACAGGCAGAGTGGACAGTGAGAGAGAGACAGAGAGAGAAAGGTCTTCCTTTGCCGTTGGTTCACCCTCCAATGGCTGCCGCTGCAGCCGGCGCACCGCACTGATCCGATGGCAGGAGCCAGGATCCAGGTGCTTTTCCTGGTCTCCCATGGGGTGCAGGGCCCAAGCACCTGGGCCATCCTCCACTGCACTCCCTGGCCATAGCAGAGAGCTGGCCTGGAAGAGGGGCAACCGGGACAGAATCCGGCGCCCCAACCGGGACTAGAACCCGGTGTGCCGGCGCCGCAAGGTGGAAGATTAGCCTATTGAGCCACGGCGCCGGCCTTCCAGTGCTATTCTAAGATAGCAATATATCCACATATTCTTCCATATGTTATCTATCCATTCATCAATCTATATATCCATTAATCCATTCTATCTATTAATTTCATTTAATCAGTCTAATATCATGACTTTCCATTTATCCATTTTCAATTCATCCATGTATCATTAAATCAACATATATCTTCATTCTGTCAACCATTTATCCAAAATTAATGACCCATCCATCATCAATTGCTACTTATCAATCATCAGTGATCCATCCATCACCTGTCTGCTAGTTACTCATCCAATTCACCCAGACTCCATGTATTAAACAACTCCGTCCATCCACCTGTGCTAAGTATATACAGAAGGAGAATTGACTTATCTGTTGACTTCTCTATCAAGCACTTTTGTGTCCTGCAGAGGTTACATACAGTATCACTTAGAACTATCTACTTAAAAACTCTCTTTGTCAATAATTCCAGCAAAAGTTTTGGGATAAATTATCTTGAAGTGACATAGGTGTATTCCCATCTCTGAAACAGCAGACTCTGTGTTCTGGGAGATAGAGTGCCTCTCTGTGCTACAGATGCTGAACTTAGAGAGTAAGAGCAGGGAAGAGGAGGCCCTGAGGAGACAGATGGGGCATTGTTGCAGGGCGGGGGTGGGGTGGGGTGGGGGATTGACAGGGAAATGGATGGCAAGAAAGTGGGCACAAAGCAGGCGTCCTCTCCAGAGCTCCAGTGACCCTGGCACTGGCCCCAGGGCCTGTCCTTTTCTTGCTGGTGCCCGCCACTCCCCCATTTCACACCTCAGTGCCATGTGGAACTGTCTCCTGCCACTGCCTCTCAAGCAGAAGGGGAGGTAGTGGAAGGGAGACCCTGATACCTTGGGTGTGGGGCCCAGATGATCAGCCTTTCCCCAGGAAGCCTTCTCAACACTCCTCTGTGTTTGCTTTTCCAGAAATTTATGGCTCTAGATCTAGTTGGCGACCCCAAAGAGGTAAGGACTTTTTGTTTCTTTATTAAAGATATCGAGTCTTAAGATCTTTGTTTTGTTTTGTTTTGTTTTGTTTTGTTTTGACAGGCAGAGTGGACAGTGAGAGAGAGAGACAGAGAGAAAGGTCTTCCTTTTTGCCGTTGATTCACCCCACAATGGCTGCTGTGGCTGGCGCACCGCGCTGATCCGTAGCCAGGAGCCAGGTGTTTCTCCTGGTTTCCCTTGCGGGTGCAGAGCCCAAGCACTTGGGCCATCCTCCACTGCACTCCTGGGCCATAGCAAAGAGCTGGACCGGGACAGAATCCAGCACCCCGACTGGGACTAGAATTTAGGGTGCTGGCGCCGCAGGTGGAGGATTAGCCTTTTGAGCCGCGACGCCGACCAAGTCTTAAGATCTTTAAGCTCTGATTAACTGGATGTCAAATTCTCCTTGGTGGATTTATAGGCATCCTTTGTGTGTGTTTTGCTGAGGTCCACAGAAGGGCAGTGATTTGCCTGCATAACATGACCATGAAAACCAGAACCAAACTGGAGCCTGTCCTTTGACCCCTGTCCAGTGCTTCCAGGCAGCAACCCGGCATCCCCTGGACTCAGCCTACCCTCCTCCCCCATCATTTATATTTCCTGATCCCTAAGGTGTCTCTGTGGTGGATGTTAAACTGGAGCCTTCCACTGTGAGGAGGCAGAGACTCTGGGTAAGAGGTGTCTGCAGAGCCCTCATTGAGGAGGACTGGAGAGAGCCGAGGGTCTCAGTCCAGGACCCCACCCTCCTCTCAGCACCCAGGAGACTCCAACAGTATCTCCTCATCCCCATCCTCCTCTCCTCCCTGGCCCCAGTGGGCCTTCAGGTTTTGTGACATTAGCTCTGCAGCATCCTACAATCCTCCCGACGCACTCCCTCCCTGAAGATTGCAGCACCTCCCTGAGAAGGTCTTGTGAGGATTACAGGAGGCTCTTTGTTTATTTAGCAAGGATGAACTAAGCACTTCCTATGTGTCAGGACCTAATGTAGGGGGTGGGGAAGTAGCGAAAGAAGCAAGATTTCCTGCCTGCTTCAAGCCTTCTGGGGAATTATCACAGGGCCAGGGGACTGCTCAGTAAGAAGGTGTCATTTGAGCCAAGCTATGGAGGAAGCTGGCTGTTGGGAAAACTGGAGAAGGAGTGTTCTAAGCAGAGCAAACAGCAGCTGCAAAAGCCTTGAGGCAGGAAGCCACTGTGTGCAGACTGGAGAGACTGGGCTGAGGCTAAGAGGTCATGGGTGGTGGGAGTGGGGTGGTCATGTAAGGGGGTCTGGGGAGTCCTCGGGGGTTTTTTAGCACAGAAGGGACAGGATTTTGGAATTTCCAAAGACTCTTTGCATGCACTGTGGAAACACTGCAGAGAGAGGGCAGGCCAGACACAGAGGGAACTGTGGGAGGCCCTTGCACAGCACTACTCCATTAATCAATTAACAGGGCGCTGCCAGCTTAGACCAGGCCAGAGCATTGGATGGTGAGTGGTCTTGGAACCAGGGCAGTCACTGCTGGGGTTTGCTGAGGGACAGGATGTAAGGTGAGAGAAAGAGAGAGAGGGAGAGAAAGAGGGAGAGAGAAAGGGTGGAGTGCCCTGAGTTCTCCAACCCAAGCAAGCCCATGCCCATGCCTGTGACTCAGGCAGCCACTGCAACCGCTGAGTGGACAGCAGCCATGGCTGAGGTTCTCATTGTGCTGAGGTCATTCCTGCCTCACTGACGCCACCCCACTCGGCCCTCGCTGTCTCCCTCCTGGGCTTCTGCTGTCTTTTCCCTCCATGTCCCTCCCCATTCCCATGCCCTGTGTGCTGCCAAACTTCCCCTCTAAACTCAACCCCTTTCCTAAAAGCCTGCCCCTCCTTGCCTCAGGACAAACACCCTTGTCTCCTTTGAGCTAGTGTTTCTGCAAGTGTCTGAGCACCTGCTGGGGGCCAGATGCAGTGTAGAAAACACACCCCACCCTCAGACCCTCCCTAGAACATGCCCCTTGCTATTCCTCCAAGTCCAAGACTTGGTGAAGTCCCTAGGATCAGTCCTGCATGGTGACCCCTCTGTCCTTTTGCTCCCGCTGCTCCTGCTGTTTGGAAAGTTCACTCGTTTCTTCACCTCCCAGTTCCTGTCATTCCCCAGAGCCCAGCACAAAGGAGAAGCACCTACTGCCCGTGGTCTGCACTACGTTGTCTTTCCACAACCACCCTTTCTGTCCTGCACAGCCTGTCTGGGGCAGCAGTGGTTGCACACTGTGCTGTCCTGCTTTGTCAGCCTGTTAGGAATTGCACACATCCTGATCTTGTCATCCAGGCATTTCTCTCTCACAAGGAATCAAGCCTGGGCTCGAGCACTTTGCATGTGTAGAGCTCAGTGCCTACTTGCAGCAAACCGTTTATCGCTAAGAGTCCTTGGTGAAATACAGACAGACAGATCCAGTCAACCTTCATTAATAGCAGACTCTGAATCCACCTACTTGTGAAAATGTACTTGTGTCCCTCAAATCAACACAGTGACACTCTGGTGGTCATTTGGAGAATGGCACAGTTTGTGTCCCATGATGCATATATTCAATAAGATTCATTTGATCATTCAGCGATGCATATGTTTCCATCTGGGCAAAGCAGGTGACACTATCTTATTGTTTCCACCTCCATAGCAAGAAGTGTCCTGTACATGGGTACTTAGTGTTGCAGTGCTGTATTTTTGGTGTATTTTCAGTGATTTTATTGTATAAAATACCCCTCAGGGTCTAGCTGGAGCACTGTCTAGAGTTCCTGAACACAAGATGTTATGCTGTGCCTTACAGAGAAATACATGCGTTAGACAAGTTTTATTCAGGCACCAGTTACAGTGCACAGGCTGTGAGCTCAATGCTAATGAGTCAACAATTCAGTCCTTCCAAAAAAGGAAGAGGGAATTTGCTTATCTGTACATGAGGCCATTCTGGAAATTGCCAAAGTAGCATCACATAGCATCGTATGTGATGAAGCTGCAGAAAGGATGGAAAACCAGCTAATCTATGAATTCACGAGATGAGAAAAAATACTGTAAAAACAAGTAGACAGCATTATTGTGAAACTGGAAGCTAAAGAAATTTGTAAATTTGTAATCACAGTGTCAGGAAGATATTAATCCCTTCCCAACTTGTATTATAAATACAAGCTACATTTAATTCTTTTACAGAAATCTCTGTTACATAAAATGTATTTAAATAAGATTGCACACATAAAAGAAGATTGACAAAAATGTGACCAGAAACCTGTAACAAGCTAACCCTGGATTTGTCCTCAAAGCAATAGCTTGACCTGTATATTTTCTAATTTGGTGTTCACTGCCATGAATAACGAGAGCTGACTACAGACAGACAGGTCCATGTACTGTTCATATTTATGGTCTAATACTCACCTTCATTTGAGCGAACATTTGTTGCCCACTTCCCCTTAGCACCAGGAGTCATTCATTGAAGTTTTGACCTCTGGTGCTGTACCTGCCTTTGTTAGGACTATGAGCTTCTGTAGCCCCCACTCAAGTCCACACTGGTCCTTGGTGCTGGCCTCACTCTTGGGTGGAGGTGGGGAGGTGGGTGTTACTTGGGGAGGGGAATCACAGACATCGAGTTGCTCTCTCTATTCCCCAGAGCTCCACCTTCCTGACCACTGTGATTGATGGGGTGCTGCTGCCAAAAGCACCTGCAGAGATTCTGGCAGAGAAGAAATACAACATGCTGCCCTACATGGTGGGAATCAACCAGCAAGAGTTTGGCTGGATTATCCCAACGGTGAGAATGTGCAGGCCGCTTAGACAGATACCCCCACCCACCTACCTGCCACCTCTGGTCACAGAACTTCTTTCTCCAAGCCCCCTTGAGTCCATGACAACTTTCCCCCCACTGCAGGAGTTGGCATTTCCATGGAAATATTCTTTGGGATGGCCCAACTACCCCTTGGGTAGCTTATCCCTGGCAACCTCTTTCTCCAAACATTCTTTGATTGTCTTCCAGTTAAAGAATACTGACACGTTAGGCCTGGGAGGGCCTGTAAAGATAATAAATCTGTAGATACAGAAACTGAGGATGCATAGAATGGGGAAGCAGCCTGGGAATTACAGGGACTTAGTTCTGGGACCAAATCCTTCTCACCTGGACTGGTGTTCTCTGATTCCCAAAGGTCTACGCTCATGTTCTTACTCATTTTGTTGGAAAGATTCAGAAAGTGTTTTTCTTCTTGAGTTAAAGTTAGCTCTTAAATGTGAAGAAAAAGTTTCCTTCCAGCAAAAGATAGACAAAGATGGACACTAGTTCAGGCATTGGCCAGGATGTCTTGAGGAACATGGTAACAATATGGAAAAGACATGAGCATAACCTGCACGGAAATCCCTCTAACAAACAGCTGGGCACGTTTGAAGGATGAAGTGTGCTAAGAGAAGGCAGAGTAAGATGATGGAGAGAAGGGACTTAGCCCATGTCACTGGGCCACATGGATTTGTGACTTCATGTATGCTTCCAGGAGACACAATTCTCCTAGAGGGAGGACAGGAAGCAGTGGCGTAAGTTGGAGTCAGGAATCCGCTGAAGCTGGGACTTACCTTCCACAAAGACTGGGAGGGACATCAATCTTGTCTCCCAGAAAGTTTTCATTTTGGGAAATTTTGAAAAAGTATCCTTAAGGCCACAGGTACATTTACATCTCAAAGAACAGCGAAAAGATTTGTAATTGCACATTTTTACAGTAACTGCTCTAAAAGCTTTAGGAGCCTATCTGCATATCACCACCAGGTTTTTTCTGGGCCAAACAGTAAATTCCTCTGTCAGCATTCCCTTTCTGGCAGGCATCTTAAGGGAGGCTAAGGCCACCAGAGGACTGGGCTTTTTGCTACCAGAGGCTGTGCTGGAGCTGGGCGAAGTCTCTCAGTGCAGAGGTTTGGGAAGAGTCATTTTGTCCTGAGTTTTGCAGTTCTCACTTCAGGATTTCAGAGGTTATTCCAAAGCGCCAAGTCCACAGGGGTGGGATTTTTGGATGTGTGAGTCATCTGAGACAGGAAGTCTTGCATCTACCCCCAGAGTCCTCTATTCCTCTACTAGCCTGCCCTTTCTTCCTGGCTGACCATTGTGGGGTCCAAGGTCTGCCATAGCTGCAGCTAAGCATTTTTTGAATTCTTTTTGCAGTCCTCTAATTTCTGGATATATAAGTCCATTTGATTCATTGATTTGATCCAATTCATCAAAGATCCATTTCCATAAAAGATAAAGCAAGAGGACCTCAGTTTGCATTGGTTTGGTTGGCTGGTTGGCTTGGTTTTTCCTGTTAATTCTGGATGATTCACAAATGCTTTACTGTCTTATTATCAGATGCTGGGCTATCCACTCTCTGAAGGCAAACTGGACCAGAAGACAGCTACAGAACTCTTGTGGAAGTCCTACCCCATTGTCGTAAGAATCTAGGGGATCATGGGAGTTGATTGAGACCCAACAAAAGGCAGGGGGTTGCCCCACATTACAGACACATTCAATGACAGACTGGGAACTGGGCTACTGCCCTTTCCCATTTCACCAACCCAGGGGGAGTTGCACTGGGCTCAAGAGGTTCACAGCTGACCCAAACCTTCCTTACTGGGTGGAGCAGCCATGTTGCTTGCCAGGGGATAACAGTCACTTTCTCGGTCCATTTCAGAATGTCTCTAAGGAGCTGACTCCAGTGGCCACTGAGAAGTATTTAGGAGGGACAGACGACCCTGTCAAAAAGAAAGATTTGTTCCTGGACATGCTTGCAGATTTGTTATTTGGTGTCCCATCTGTGAATGTGGCTCGTCACCACAGAGGTGAGTGCCAAGGCTTGTATGGGAGAGGGCCAGCAACTCCATCTGCTTAGTGTCTGCCTGCCCACCTCTTGACACAGACAGAAGTGAAAACTGTTGAGAGTAGCCTTAAAAGCTGATTCCATATGGCCTGGAGTGGTGAGATGTCCTACCTTGTTTTCTCTTAGTAGCAGACTTTGAGTAAATGATTCAAATATAAGACATTTATTTGGGAGGCATTCCCAGAAAGCACCACTAGGGAAATAGAGTGGTAACCCAGGAAACAGGTTGAAGCCAGCCATGATGCGTGTTCAAGCAGGTACCCACTGTGGACACCTGGAGCTGGGGACCCTTGGAAATGAACAGAAATAAGTCTCAGGGCTGCCCCATATGAATGGCAAGGGGGCAGGGGTATTTACCCACCAACTCCCACTTGCCATCGATCGAAGACTATTCCAAAAGGTTGTTAATTCCCTGTTGCTTCGACCTGCTGCACACATGAACAGAGTAGTATCTAGTGGCCAGACAAGGGTCTCACAGGGAGCTGGATGCTAGAGGTAGAATTCAGAAAAGCATGGCCAGAATAGGGCAGGTTGGAGAGGCACCCACAGTGTCTGCTACAGGGAACTCTAAGCGGAAGTACCTTACACGGTAAATGGGGATAGAGGGCAAATGACAGAAGTTGGGTCTCAGAGCTTTTCTAAGGTAAGTGCAAGGTGCAAACTAGTTTGTTAATACTAGTAAGGCTTTGGGAAGCGTGGGAGCCAATAGGATCAGGAGGGCTGTCCAGGACCAAGAGGAAGGAGCCAAGAGGAAGGAGCGGAGGAGGTATAGGGAAGATCTAGAGAAGGCCAGTGTCTGTGGTCAGCTTTGTTTGCCCTTGTGTGTACAGGTGTGCACCAGCTGAGGGCCAGGGTGATGTCTAGTGCACCACCTTCCACTACTGACCCAGGTCTAGTCAGTGTAGTGTCAGGTTAGGGATGGGTGAACTCACCTGAAGGGAAGGGAACTTCTTCTGGGTGCCATGTGGGGAGTCTCACAAGATCCTTCTTTTCAGCCAGCTCTTTTGTCCTAGTCTGCAAGCCTAAAAAATGGTTTTCTGGCCCTGTTTCCAAACATGCTGGAAGACTTTTAAAATTCAAAACTTGACAATAATGGTAAACACTAACTACCACTGACCTAATATGTGCCCTCGCACCCCTCCACACAGTGATGCACAGCTGCTAACTGCTGCTTTCTCCTCCTGAGGCTCTTGATGGGATCTAGCCAGAGCCACTTGCTCTTCCTTATGCTTGGTTATACCTCCTGCTACAATCTGATCAGTAGTATTCCCACCTGCATTTCAGACTGGTCCTGATCATACTAATTTTGTGTTCTCCATATGTTATTTCATGGATTGAGTTCTAATCCTGCAGGATTAGAAGCAAAGGCAGAACTCAATCCCAGATACTTTGGTATGGAAATGGGTATCCAAGCAGTGGCTTGGACACTGTATCACAGTGTCTGCCCCAAATTGCTATTTTGATTCATGTATATATTGAGTAATAATCAAACTAAGATAACTAGCATATCCATTGCTTCATAAACCAATGATTTCTTTCTAGTGAAAACATTGAGAAATCTTTCTTCTAGATATTTTGAAATATACAACACAAGGGGGAAATGGACTTAAAAGATATGTTTATTTTGATGCAAAACATTTGAAATCCATGCAGTTTTTTGTAGTATGAAATTTCTATGAGCTTTTTGAAGACCACTTGTGCATTCTTATTAACTATAGTCAGCCTATGGTGCAATAGAACAACAGAATTTATCCCTCCTGTCTACCCATCCTCCTCCTTCCCTCCCTAGTCTCTGGTAACATTGTTCCACTCTCTACTTCTATAAGGTCATCTTTTACAGATTCCAAATATAACTCAGGTAATATGGTATTTGTCCTTCAATTGGATTGTTCCATTAACCATAGTGTCTTTTAGATTCAGTCATGTTGTCACGATTGACAAGATTTCATTATTTTGGCTGGGTAATGATCATACGTGTGATATATATGGTAGAAATATCTCTGATATTTGAGTCCTCTTGAAGTTCATTCACCAATGTTGCATAGTTTTCAGTCACTGTTGAGGTCTTTCACCTTCTTGGTTAGATTTATCCAAGGAATTTTATTTTATTTTTGGTAGCTACTGTAAATGGAATTGCTTTTTGATTTCTTTTTCAGAAAGTTGGCAATTTGCCACATTGAAATGCCACTGATTTTTATATGTTAATTTTATATCCTGCTACTTTACTGAATTCATTTGTTATTCTAACATTTTCGGTGGAATTCAGGGTCATCTACAAACAAAAACAGCGGAGCCTCCTCCTTTCCAGTCTGTACACCTTTTCTTTCTCTTACCTGACTACTCTGGCTGGGACTTCTGGTGCTACATTGAATGAAAGTGGTGAGAATGAACTTCCTTGTCTTGTTTCAGATTCAGAAAAAAAGTTTTTTGTTTCAATTTTCATAAAATGAGTTTTTAGAAGGCATTGCAAGACTGAACCATAGGTTTACTTAAACACTCTTGGTATCCTATTGCAGAATTGCTTTCCAGTACATAACATTGTGAATTTTGTAATTTTCTTTCTCCCTTGGTATACTAAGATTAAAAAATAAAAACCATGCTGCCAATTTCATATGCCCTTCTCTATATAATCATCAAAAGATTGACTTTTTAATTTGCATTTCTTCAATTATTAATATTCCCCTTCTCTATGCTTCTCTTGTTGACACTAACTGTTACTACTCAAACCTGCGCTCTACTATCCTTGGAAGAGTTGTGTCATATTGTACACATTCAATAAATCTCAAAGCCTGGAGGCAAAAAGTTAAAGAAGTGTATCTTCTGCGCAGCATGGCTTATGAAATGAGTTCTCTAATTCACAAAGGATCCTTCCTCCTGGACTGGGCTCTGAGTTCACTGATGAGATGGTTGGCAGGGGCCTGTCCCTCCTTTCAGCAGTCTCTGCTTGACCTAGAAGTAACTGTGTAACTGGTGAACTAGGGAGCCCTGGAAGGAAGCTGGTTCTAAACACCACTTCTGCTAAATCCAGGGCACAGTTCGAGGGTGTTTAAGTAAATTATCACACACGCTCATGGCCTTCTTGGGGTGGCAGAATTACAAGTGACTTTTTTCTTCAGTTTGCTTTCTTCTGCATTTTCCCAGTTTCTTACTCTTTCCAAAGGCTAAAAAGTTATTAAATTTCTACACCAGTTTGACTTGGGGCTGATCTTTCCCTTTCAGAGTCTCTACTCTGTGGGCATCATGACTAAAGCAAAGCACTGAGCCACAACATGCGTTATCCATTTTGTGTTGTCCATTATAACTCATGGGTTATCCATAACTCCATGAGTTATCCCTGGAGGAGCAGGGACTGGTGTCTCCAGTAATCCAGTGAGTGGGAAAACGGGGATCTTCCTGGGGCTTTAGCAATGAGGGAGGAAGGGTTTAGCAATGAGAGAGGATGTTCACCGTCACTGACCCCTTCTCTCTTCTGCCACTACTCTGGCAACTTCATGAAGGGCCAAACAGGAAGCCAGTTGCATGAAGTATCAGGAGTATGAAATGCCGAGCTTTGTGATTCCCTGAGAGAAGAGACAGATGGTTCTCCCTCTAGCCACATTTGTCTTTAAGTATCCTGGCTTTCCAACAAGGAGCTTGTACTGCTTTTCTCTTCTCAGAATGGGTGAGAAAAACACGGAAATGCTCAAAACTAGGATGAATATAAAGGCCCTGTCAGTTTGTTGAACATTTGTCTGTTATCAATGAAATACATCGAATGTGAGCTGAATATATATTTCTTTTTTTCCTTCTATTTATTTATTTATTTATTTATTTTTTGACAGGCAGAGTTAGAAAGTGAGAGAGAGAGAGACAGAGAGAGAAAGGTCTTCCTTCCATTGGTTCACCCCGCAAATGGCCACCATGGCTGGTGCGCCGTGGCCAGCGTGCTGCGCTGATCCGAAGCCAGGAGCCAGGTGCTTCCTCCTGGTCTCCCATGCGGGTGCAGGGCCCAAGCACTTGGGCCATCCTCCACTGCACTCCCGGGCCTCAGCAGAGAGCTGGGCTGGAAGAGGAGCAACCAGGACAGAATCTGGCACCCCAACTGGGACTAGAACCTGGTGTGCCGGCGCCGCAGGCGGAGGATTAGCCTAGTGAGCCGCAGCGCCGGCCTGAATATATATTTCTGGTATGTAATTGTATCAGGAGGCAAAGCGGTTTTTATGAACTGACCCAATTCCCTATAATGTTATCTTAAATATATTGACCCAGGGTTTGAAAATTCATTTGTTTAATCAACCATTATCAGGCTCAACCCCAGTTTGACCTCAAGCAGGAATGCAGCTCTAAGCAAGGATAAGCATTCTTGAAACTGTTTCTTACCTGTGCTGATAACCAGGGGTTTCCCCTAGGACACACCTTGATGTGATTGTATTATGCTGGTAACCAGAGATTTCCTGCAGAGCCTGAGATCTGAGACCAACCAGGTATGCATAACATCTCTAATAACAATGAACTGTGCATTAATCCATGTCTTTCAGATGCTGGAGCCCCCACCTATATGTATGAGTATCGGTATCGCCCAAGCTTCTCATCAGACATGAGACCCAAGACAGTGATAGGGGACCATGGAGATGAGATCTTCTCTGTCTTAGGGGCCCCGTTTTTAAAAGGTAATGACTTTGTGCTGGCTATAAGCTTGGAACATGAGATCTGGGCTCTGGTCTTGGTTTGGTGGGGTTGAGCAAATTTCTTCTCTCCTGGTTTTAGTTTCCCTATTCAGATAACAGGGTAGAATTACAGTGGGTGGTCCCCAGTGGTTCCCCTGCTCTAATATGCAGGAAATAGGCTGTGGGTTCATGTGACTCAGACAGAATCACTCAGAACCCTTGCCTGCAACATGAATATGATAGGTGGTTGGTCCCCACAGGACCCTGCTCTAGGATGAGAATGCCACACTTAATTCCCCAGTCACAGGAACATATTAGAATGTGAGTCAGGGTAAGGCTAAAATTGGTGTTAACCTTGAATCATGTCTAATGTATATCTATCTGTGTTCCTGTTTATATAGTACATATTTAAATATATCTGATAATATAATATTTTAAAGAAAATTTTTTACAGATGTCTTCAAAATCTTAATTCTCATCAGCTCTAGAAGACTTGCAAAATGGCACACCTGTATCTCCCTATTAGGTGACTCCTTAGGACAGTTGCAACTGTTCAGAGTTGGTGCAAATATAGGTGTACGTAGGATATGGAGAAAATACCAAAGGGAGAGCAGCCCTGGGAGCTGGATTTGCTGTAGAAGAAACCCTGGGGTGTAATGCTGTGACAAGCAGAGGGGCAGGTACTTGGGCACTGGAGACAAGGGCAGCTAGGTTGTGCATTGACTGCATGGCCTTTTCTGGGTCCTAGGTTAGTCATTCTCAAACAAAAGTGCACACAAATTAACCAGGATCTTATGAAAATACAGGTAATGACTCAAAGTGTATGTGGTCAGGGCCAAGAAACCATACTTCTAACAAGCTCCCAAGGGGTGCTGATGCTGCTGGCCATAGACCACACTTCAAGTAGCAAAGGATTTCTTCTCCCCCACAGAGGGTGCCACAGAAGAGGAGATCAAACTGAGCAAGATGGTGATGAAATACTGGGCCAACTTTGCTAGGAATGGGTAAGGCTGGTGGCAAAGATGGAGTGGGGCTGGTGAGGAATGGGGCATATCTATTGGGAAGGGAAAGCTTCTGAAGACTGAGTGGTGAATCTCTGGGTCCTGTGACCATAGCACTCTGACAATGAGAGCTCTGTAAAGTGGACAGGCCACCCCAGGAGATGGTGGGCTCCTCCTGGCTGGTGCTATATGAACCTCTGGGCAGAGATAATCCAGGGGGTCCCTTTAAGTCTCAGAGGCTTGTTGGATCACACATCAGCTTTGATGAATTACCATCTGATTCTGTTCCCAGGAATCCCAATGGAGAAGGGCTTCCTCAATGGCCAGCATATGACTACAAGGAAGGTTACCTGCAGATTGGAGCCACCACCCAGGCAGCCCAGAAACTGAAAGACAAGGAAGTGGCTTTCTGGACTGAGCTCTGGGCCAAGGAGGCAGCAAGGCCACGTGAGACAGAGCACATTGAGCTGTGAACTGAAGACCCGACAAGCCTTGAAACCTGGAGGTTTCAAGACAAGAGTATTATAAAGAAAATATTTGTAGACGAAAGAGGCATCTTATTGTGGAAAATGAAGAATTGCCTGGTGGGGATGGCCAGAGATCAGGGAGGGAGAATTTTTGAACTTGTGGCTTCAATTTGGGAAATAAATGTTCTTTTGGAGACCAAATCATTGTCTGTATCTTGGGTAGCAGATTAATCCATCCTACTCAGACCAGAGAGAGAGTGTGTGTGTGTAAACCATCAGTTAGTTGAACATGCCTTCCTTGGATATCACCTGCCAAATGATTGTCTAAAATCTAAGGAAAGATGGGCACTTCAGAGGATAGATAATATGTGAATATTGGCTCACATTCTACCTACAGGGGGAAGGCAGCGTCATCATACATTTAAGCAGAATTACTCTGAAAAGGTGAACCAACTCCTAAGAGCCAAGTGTGGGATAGTATAAGAATACAGACTCCCTGGAAACCACAAATCCATGGTGGTAATTTATACCCATAATAGTCTTCTCCATGTATCTTTATTAGGCGTTTATGAGAAAGATTGGCAGCAGGTAGTAAGAGCAGAGGAAGCCTGCATCAGGGGTGTAGGTACAAATGCTTCTCAGACTACTGTTCCAAGTATCAGAGTCCTTAAACTCTGTGGAAAAGGCAGCAAATGTTTCCGTCAGGGTACTGTTGAAAGAATAGAAAACTCTTATGCCCTAGGCTGTGGGATAGGAAACCCCCCTGAATCAAGATGAGTGGGAATATCATTTATAAATCCAAACCTGCAAGAATAGGGAATATGGGACCTCCATAAGCTTGAGGATTGACAGGATGGAGTGAAACCACTCCCAGATCACCAAGTTTGGCACCAAGTACCAGGTGCCAAACACCTACCATGGGGTAAAGATAAAAGTGTGTAGAAGCTGACCTCTGAATGGCAGGTGCACAGGACAAACCTATAGCTGAGAGTGTAACAAGACAGCAAGAATATATTTCAAAAGACTAACTGTCATAGATGCACACTAGAACAAACACAAGAAAAAGATGGCACGGGAATAATTGGAAGCAGGTAAAGCACTTCAGGTCAGTATAGCAACAGGAAAACCAAAGCTCTGTTCACCTCCTGACAAGATTGACTTGATTTCCCCAACACACACACACACACACACACACAGCCTGTAAGATCAGCCTAAGAGAAGAAAAAGCATGGCCATTCCCAGTCATGGATACCATTTACATGAGTTTCTTTCCTAAACATGATGCCCAACATTGGATTCAAAATTTCAAACACAAAACAAAAGCAAGAAAACGTCTGTTAATAAAAGACAAAACAATCAATAGAACCAGATTCAGAGATAACCTAGGTGTTAGAACTAAAAACTTGAATTTAAAGCAACTCTATGGAAACCTGCATGAGCAGATATGTAATTTCAGCAGAGAAGTAGAAACTATCAGAGAGAAGCCAGTGAGCATGATAAAAATTAGAAGTAAAAGATACGATGAATATCACTGAAAGGTTTGTCAGTGGATTAGACACAACTGAAGAAAGAATGGGTGAACTTGAAGACAGGTTGACAAAAATTATCCAACCTGAATAGAAAAAAAGAATGAGGGATAAAAACAGGACAGAAGATATAAGAGCTGTGGGACAATACCTAACAAGCCAATTTATGTACAACTAGTATCTAGTATCCAGAGAAAAGAAGAGACAAAGAATAGGCAGAAATAAGATTTTTTTTTGGAAAAAGATGATGGCTAGAATTTTCCAAAAATGATAGAAGATATTAAAGCACATATCCAAGAAGTTCAGATAACTACAAGCAGGACTAAATAACAACAAACATTTCTAGACATTTCATAAGAAAATATTGAAAGCAGCCCGTGAAAAAGGCTAATACATATATAAACACATATATGTATATATAATACATGTATATATGTGTATATATATATAGAGAGAAATGAAATAGTTACAGCCAGAGCTCTTATTGGAAAACAATACAAGGCAGACAATGACCTCCTTAAAGCACTGAAAGAAAACTTTGAATTTGAATTTGAAATTGAAATTCTGGAATTCTTTTTCTTTTTTTTTAAGATTTATTTTTATTTATTTGAAAGACAGTTACACAGAGAGAGGAGAGGCAGAGAGAGAGAGGTCTTCCATCTGCTGGTTCACTCCCTAATTGGCTGCAATGGCTGGAGCTGCGCTGATCTGAAGCCAGGAGCCAGGAGCTTCTTCCAGGTCTCCCACACGGGTGCAGGGGCCCAAGGACTTGGGCCATCTTCTACTGCTTTCCCAGGCCATAGCAGAGAGCTGGATCAGAAGTGAAGCAGCCAGGACTAGAACCAGCGCCCATATGGGATGCCAGTGCTTCAGGCCAGGGTGTTAACCCACTGCACCACAGCGCTGGCCCCTGGAATTCTTTTTCTAGCACATTATTTTTCTTAATATATTTTTAAAAATTTCAAGTATCAGGGACCAGCATTATGGTGTAGCAAGTTAAGCCTCTGCCTGTGACACCAGCACCCCATAGAGGTGCCAGTTAGAGACCCAGCTGCTCCACTTCTGATCCAAATTCCTGCTAATGTACCTGGGAAAGCAGCAGAAGATGGCCCAAGTACTTGGGCCCCTGCACTCATGTGGGAGACCTGGAAGAAGCACCAGGCTCCTAGCTCTGGCTGTTGTGGCCATTTGAGGAGTGAACCAGCAGGTAGAAGATATATATCTCTCTCTCCTCCTCCTTCCTCTGTAACTCTGCTTTTCAAATAAAAAAAAAAATAAATCTTTAAAAAAATCAAGTAACAGAATAATTGGATATATTTATGGAGTACATGCCTACAACGTGTAATTATATGATCAGGGTAATTGATATACCCATCATCTCAAACATTTATCATTTCTTGGTGCTATGAACACTCAAAATCTTCTCTACTGTTTTGAAAAAAATACTAATGATTGACAAGCATAGTTACCCTATTATGTTAGAGAACATTAGAAGCTATTTTCCTCTCCTGTTGCACCTGTGTACATTTAACCACCCACTCTATCCCTCATCCTTCCCCTTAAACCCCCAGTCTTACTAACCACAATTCTACTCTCTACTTTAATGGAATCAACTTTTTCTAGCATACACACATAAGTGAGAGTGTGTTGTATTTGTCTTTCTGTGGTTTACTTAATCACTTAACATAACATTTTCCAGTTCAATCCATGTTGTCGCAAATGACAGGATTTCATTCTTTTTTATGGATGAATAATATGCCTTGGAAGGCAGTGAATGATGGCCCAACTACTTTCACCCCTGCTATCCATGTGGGAGACCAGGATGGAGTTCTCGATTCCTAGCTTCATGCTGGCCTAGACTTGCTTGTTGCTGCCATTTGGGATGGAAGATATCTATTTCTTCACCTATGGTTTTCACTCTCTATCTCTCTGTCTTTCAGATAAATAAACTGCCTTTCAAAAATTAACATATTGATTTATTTCTGGGTTGTCTAATCTGTTTCATTGGTATATGTCTGTGTGTTATGCCAATTTCATACTATTGTGACTATCATAGCTTTGTAGTATGTTTTAAAATTAAATATTGTGAAGCTACAAGGTTCACTATTTTGCTCATGATTGCTTTGTCTACTTGTGATATTTTTGGCTTCACATGAATTTTGTTTTTTTATCCAATTCTGTCAAGGATGTCATTGATATTTTATAAGGATTGAGTTGACTGCTGATGACTTTGGATAGTATGAAACCTTAACAATATTAATGCTTGCAATCTATGAACATAGGATATCTTTTCATTTATAGTGCCTTCTTCAATCAATATTTTATAATTTTCATTGTACATTTCTTTCTTCTCCTTGTTTGTCTATTCCTAGCTATTTTGCTTTTTTGGTAGCTATTGTAATTGGGATTGCTTTCTTTAATTTTTTCAGCTACTTTGTTATTGATGTATAGAAACACCACTGATTTTTGATATGTTGCTCTTATATTCTACATTTTAATTTAATTTAATATTATTTTATTTTATTTCTTTCTCTTCACTAACTGCTCTGTCCAGGACTTCCAGTACTATGCTGAGTAACAGGGATGAAAGTGGATGTCCTTGTGCTATTCCAGATCTTAGAGGAAATGCTTTCAACTTTTCCACATTCTGTGTGATGTTAGCTGTAGGTTTATATGTATTGTCTTAATTATGTTGAGGTACATTCTGTTTATACCTGACTTATTGAGGGTTTTTATCATGAAAGAATGGTGACTTATCAAATGCTGCTTCTGCATCTAGGATTCTGTCCTTCATTCTGTTGATGCAATAGATCACATACGTTGATTTGCTTATTTGAACCACCTTTGGTATAGATCCCACGTGATCATGGTGTATCATCTTCTTTATGTGCTGTCAGATGCAGTTTGCTAGTTATTCTGGTGTGGATTTTTGCAGCTGTGTTTATCAAGAATATTGGTATGAATTTTCTTTTGTGTGTGAGATTTTCTTTTGTCTGATTTTGGTTAAAGGAAAGTGATCTTGTTAGATTGAGTTTGGAAGAATTTTCCCATTTCAAATTTTTGAAATCGTTTGTGGACTATAGTTTGTGAACTATTGGCAGTAGTTCTTTTAAGGTTCTGTAGAATTCAGCAGTGAAGCCCTCTAGTCTAGAGCTTTTCTGTTGCAGAAGAATTTTCTTTACTGATTTAATTTTTGTTGCTTATTACTTGTCTTTTTTTTTGATTTTCTGTTTATTTATGGTCCAACCTTGCTAGATGGTATGTGTTTAAGAATGTATCCATTTCTTCCAGGTTTTCCAGTTTGTTGGTATATGGTTGATTGTTCCTAATACTCCCTATATGATCTTTTGTGATTTCTATGGTATAAGTTGTGATCTCGTTTCCACCTCTGTTTATTTGGGCCTTGTCTTTTTTAAATCTAGTAAAAAGTTTGTGGAGTGTTTATCTTCACAGTGGTTACCACTTGTTGAATTCTTTATTTAGTGGAAGGTTAAGCTTGTGATTATAAAGAAAAGTGAAAGTATGTCATTGAGAAAATTAAAAGAAAAACAAAAGAAGGAAGGGGGAGAGTGGGAGTGAGGGAGTGAGGGAGAGTATTGTGGGAATATCATTATGCTCTTTAAACTGTATATAAGAAATACATGAAATTTGTTCTCTTTATATAAATTTTTTAAAAATTTATTTATTTACTTGAGAGGTAGTTACAGATGGAAAGAGGAAGAGATAGAGCGGTCTTCCATCCACTAGTTCGCTCCCCAGTGAACTGGGCTGCAACGGCTGAAGCTGGGCCAATCTGAAGCCAGGAGCCGGGAGCCTCCTCTGGGTCTCTTATGTGGGTGCAGGGGCCCAAACACTTGGGCCATCTTCCACCGCTTTCCCAGGACATAGCAGAGAGCTGGATCGGAAGTGCAGCAGCTGGGACTTGAACACACACCCCATATGGGATGTCGGCACCACAGCACTGGTCCCTCTTCTATATATAAATTTTAAAAGTTTAAAAAAAGGGCATAGGATATAGGGAAGACTTTGCAAAATGAGTAATACAGCTTCTCAACTAAAGCATATCAAACTTGGTTCTGCCCAACAGGCCACCATTTTGCATCTCCATGGAATACAAGGGTGTAGGTGTTCCCACTCAAAACAAAACAAAACAGAAACCAATCAACTTTGCTTTATTAATCTTGTATTATTTGTCTCAATTTATTTATTCTCTGATCTTTATTATGTTTTTCACTCTGCCAATTTTGGCTTTGGCTTGTCCTTGCTTTTCACTTCTTTGAGGTGCATCATTAGGTTGTCAATTTGAAATCTGGCTGGCACCACAGCTCACTAGGCTAATCTTCCGCCTGCAGCGCTGGCACACCGGGTTCTAGTCCCGGTTGGGGCGCTGGATTCTGTCCTGGTTGCTCCTCTTCCAGGCCAGCTCTTTGCTGTGGCATGGAAGGCAGTGGAGGATGGCCCAAGTGCTTGGGCCCTGCACCCGCGTGGGAGACCAGGAGGAAGCACCTGGCTCCTGGCTTCAGATTGGTGCAGCGCGCCGGCCGTAGCAGCCATTTGAGGGTGAACCGATGGAAAAAGGAAGACCTTTCTCTCTGTCTCTCTCTCACTGTCTAACTCTGCCTGTCAAGAAATAATAAATAAATAAATAAATAAAAAATTTGAAATCTGTATTTTTTGATGTAGGCATTTATTTCTGTAAACTTCTCTCTGTGTATAGCTTATACTGTCATCCTTAGGTTTTAGTGTTTTGTTTTTCCATCTTGTTTCAAGAACTTTCTTATTTCTCTTTTCATTTCTTCATTGACAGTTTAGGAGCGTGCTGCTTAATTTTCATATATTTGTACCATTTCCAAAGTTCTTCAAAGAAATATCAGAATTAAACTACACTATAGAGCATCTAATCCAACAGCTGCCATTGGCCTAAGTTGGGTGCTGAAATCTCCGACTCTTATTGTATTAAGGTGTACCTCTCCCTTCAGGTCTGATAAGATTTGCTCATATATTTGGGTGGTCTGGTGCTGGGTGTCTATATGTTTACAATTGTCATATCCTCTAGCTGAATTGACTTCTTATCAATATACAGTGACCTCCTTTTCTGTTTTTTCATAAAATAATTATTTTAATGAAGTATTTGAAATAATTTTAAACATCTGATCAATATGATTATGCAGAAATATGAGAGTATGCTGTACTCTACAAAAAATAAAGCTAAGCATTTAAATTTAAATATACAAAACATAAGTATAGATCTCTTCTTCTTTTTTTTTTTTACAGGCAGAGTGGACAGTGAGAGAGAGAGACAGAGAGAAAGGTCTTCCTTTTCCGTCGGTTCACCTCACAGTGGTCACAATGGCTGGCGCGCTGCAGCCAGCGCACCAGGCTGATCCAAAGCCAGGAGCCAGATGCTTCTCCTGGTCTCCCATGGGGTGCAGGGCCCAAGCACTTGGGCCATCCTCCACTGCACTCCCGGGCCACAGCAGAGAGCTGGCCTGGAAGAGGAGCAACTGGGACAGAATCCAGCGCCCCGACCGGGACTAGAACCCTGTGTGCCAGCGCCGCAGGCGGAGGATTAGCCTAGTGAGCCGCGGCGCCAGCCTAGATCTCTTTATTCTTTAACATATAATAATTTATAGCATTTTACATAACTTGCTGAAACAACAAATGTGGCCAATTTAAAACTTACTATGGTGTAGAATATGGCCATAGCAGACCTGATTGGAAGAGCAGGATGAAAAGTAACATACTTGAGGTGTTTTCTCCCCTGAATGCTTTTCCTAAGAAGCACAGTGTTTCCCATCTTTAACCTTGATTCTTTTCTGTTTTGAAAATTTTTAACTCAAAGTCTGATTTATCTGATATGAATTGAGCTTCTCCTGGGTGTGAATGTGCTTGTCAGGTGTTGTGTGCTAACGTAGATTTTAGGTGGACCCCGTAGTGTGGTCTCCATAAAGTTTCTTCAGCTGTAACCCTCATCAGTGAAGTCTGGGGTTGCATTAGTGGCATAGGCTGCTGGTGTCTGACTGATGCGTCGTGCCGTGTTTATGCTGGGCCTGGATGGCTGCCTCTATCAATACTGGGATGGGTGTGGACAGGCACAGGTGCTGCAGGCCAGCTGGCTGTGAAACAGGCTCGTCACAAGGAGGCCTTCACCCAGCTTCTGTCAGTCCAGGCTCAGGTGCACATGGGTGTTGCAGGCCCTCCAGGTGTGAAGTGGGCTCACCTGGGGATGGGACCCACAGGGATGACTAATGGGCTGGGAGATCAGGTGTGTGAGAACGCTAACAGCTGGCTGTGCAGCAGGCTCTCCTGTAGGACGGAGGACAACGTGTGTCTGGTTGTTGAGCCAGGCCCAGGTGTGGGGAGCAACTCGGACTAGACTGTTACTGGAATTAAGACTTATTCTATACATCTGCTCTCCCACAATATGGCGCTGGGAGAGGAGTAAACAGCTTCTACGCAGCTGCCTCTCACCAACTTGACAAGCTGCAGAAGCTGCTCCTGATTGGAGAGCAGCGTACTCAGCGTGTGGGTAGCAGAGTTGGGATTGGTGGAAGCGGACTATAAAGGAGGAGAGAGACAACATACATCAGGAACATCTAAGGGGAACACCTGAGGAACATCTGAGCAGCCCCCGAGAGAGCCGGCCGGCAGTGTGCCGCTCCCCCATGGAACTGGGGAAAGTGGCAGGGGGAACCGCCCTTCCACGGAGGTGGAAGGGTCGGTAGCCAACTCGGGAAGAACCAGCAGCAAACCCAGGGAGGACCGAGCAGACAAAAGAACAGCGCAGGGTTTAGTGTCGTTCCTCCACGAAGAGGGGGAGCGACACCCAGGCACACAGGAGTTGCCAGCTGCGTCTGCTTCCTCTCAGTGTGAATCGCCTATTGCATGGGAGATGGGGGTCATGTGTGTGTGGAAGCTAAGGTCTCAACCTTTCCGCCTGGCTGAGGCTTGAAGAGGCTAAGGTCATTTTTACTGCAGCTAAGGTCAGGGTGCTGCAGCCACTCCTGAGAGTGAGGTGGAATGACAGTGGGATCTAGCTTCCGGGTAGTGCTGAGCTACCGGGCTTGGGAGTGTACCAGCAACAGAGCTACATAAACTTCGGAAACTCACCAAACTGGGTTTGGGACCTGAGAAGGCCGTGGGAGTCCCCTGTGAAATGGTATACAGCAGCGGTGGGAACTCTTGGAGGTCTCTGGCTTATCTCTCCCCATGAGTAAAGGTCTGTCCTGGTTCCAAGCCAATCTTGGCAGGGGAAGCAGGGGCAGGGGCAGGTGCCTCATTCTCCTCTCCACAGTGCTGTATTGACTTCTGCTCTCCACAGGGACTTCACCAATTGTCTGCTCTCTCTCATGTCCTTCCTCAGTCACTCCTGCCTGAATACAGTTGAGCATTCTTTAATGCGGTCCCATTTCGGGGGCAAGGTGGGGTAGGGATGTGAGTGACAGGTAACTATTCCATCATCTTGCTCAGAAAAGTATCTTTCAAAAATAGAAAGAACTTTCAAGCGAGCAATTGGGAAATTCTTTAATTTTTATTAATATATAAAGATAACAGATTTCATGTATTCCATAGATAGAATTCCAAGAAGATAACCATACTTGCCTCCCTTCCTCCCTCCCTTGAATGCCCCTCTTTCTTTCCTTTCTCTTTTTTCCCCTTTAATTTCTTGCTTTTATAGGTATACCCACTCTGCAGGAAAGAAAGTTCTTCAAGAAGAAGAAATATGGTCCAAAACAAAGCATTAATATCTATGGAAAGATGAAATGGAGATGATATGGAGAACTATGGACATCTTTAAAATAAAGGTAAAGGTAAGATTTCAAAGTAAATTTTTCAATCACTGTCTAAAGTAAAAAAAAAAAGCCAGTGAGTTGTAGTTAGAGCATAAATCACAACAAAATTTGCGACAAAAATTGAACAACAGATGGAAGGCAGCCATTTAAAGCACACTAGGGTGAGGCCCATGTACTTCATGCAATAGGTGTTTATTGTTTTCAGGTGCCATGTGATTAATCAAAGATGTATATTGCATACCCAAAACAACCACTAAAGATTTTTTAAAGTGTTATAGGTAATAACCCAATAACAGAGATAAAGTGAGTCATGAAAAAAATCCCAAGTCCCAAAGCAAGCAAACCAACAGGAAAAAGATAACAAAAAACACACGAACACATGGAAAGTGCTTCTAAAATGACAGAATTTAATCCGACCATATCGATAATTGCACGAGATTAAAATACTTTGAACACACCAGTTAAAAGAGATCATCAGATTCGCTGAAACAAATCAGGACTCAGTGCGGGATAATCCTTGCCCCTTCCTTGCCAACACTTGCCCCTTATCCGGAAAAGCTGATCAGAGAGCCTGGGGGGCTTCCTCCTTTGGTGCCTGTGGTCAATCATAATGGGGAGAAATCTACCATGGCCCATCCCTAAGCCTATTGAGAGCTCCCGGCCACTCTGCTTGTCTGTGCTCTCTCTAGCAATGTGCACCCACTTGAGACACCTTCCCAGCTCTTCCAGAGACCTCACTTATGTGTGTAACTGCTCATGCTTTCTCGGTCTGTGTGTGGGTATAATCATCAATCTTGACTTTTAAATCAACCTTGGGCAGAAATGCACTTTAAACATAAGGACATAGATTAGTAGACATAAAAGTGAAAGGAAGGCAAATAACATAGGGTACTGAAAAAAGAAACTCGTATGGTTTTATTCATGTCAGATAAAGGGGGATATTAGAAGGAACAAAGAGAGGCATTGGAAGGAACAAAGACAGGATGGTCCTCAATGTACATGCATCTAGTGACAGAATCAGGGGTCCATTGTGATGTCTTGGGTTTGGCACCCCCCTCCAAAAGTGGTCCTTGAGACAAAGATTTGGCAGCAATCATTACTTTGGGGAGTGACCCCTGGAATCCCCAAAGAAATGTGTGGAAGAGAGGCAAGGAAAGGAAAACAGCAAAAACAGACGTGCTACAAGTAGGTTTCCTAGTGGACACTGGCGTTTAGTCCCCAAGAGACCAATAGGAACTGACATAAAACAAACCCACTGTTGTTACTGAAGGGGAGTGAAGAAGCCTGGATATTTATACACCAACTTCCATTCATTATCAGCTGAGGTGTGCTTTATGGGTCTATAAGCAGAGACCAAGCCACGTGTCAGCAATTTGGAAATCCAATGACATCCGACGAAGACTAAGTTCTACAATGATATTTGGGAAAACTAGCAGCTACAAAGTACCATTCAACTCATTGTTAAAAAAAATACTACCAGATGAAATGACAAAACGGCATTGCATGTATTACTTATATACCACTCACGATCCAAGCTTTCTCCAATATAACTTCACTTTGGGCAAGTGTCTAGCCATGGAGAACACATCTCTCAGTTCCCAGGTATCAGGTCCTCTTCCTTCCTTCTTCCTCACTAGACACCATCATCCGCTTTGGAGAGTGAAGTTGACATTCGGGTAAGAATGCCACCAATGCCACCTGGCATCTTCTTTTTTCTTTCTTCTTCTTTCTTTTCACTTCCTTCAGTGTTTTCTATCGGGATGTATGAAGAGTTGCCTGCAGGGTTTTCCCAAAGTTCCAACAGCCGGGCCACTCCCCAGGCCAGCTGAAGTGCGATTTTCGTGATGGGACCTGGAATCCATGTCTCCAGTCTCCGTGTGACGCAAGCCTGTTTAGGGAGCACTGCATCTGAACGGTATGGCCTGTGTGCGTGCCAAGTTTCCAGGCGCTCTCCCTAACATCTGCTCCAATGTCTGCCTTGTGTGGCTGCGTCCGTTTCTTTAGTCATTAATCTGATGCTGAGCGTTTATGAGCAGAATTTGATGAGCAATTTGGAAAATTAGCGCTTTCTTTAGTATTATTTTTGGCATCCAGACTTTCAGAAGATGGGTGGGGTCAAAGTCCAGGGCTTTTGAAATGACTCCTCTTACATAATATACTTCCGTTTCCAGAAGAGCTGTATCAGTTCATATCAGCAATGAGACTGCATGTCAGATTTCAGGAGACCTCTGCTTGTTCATCATTGTGAATATATAAAATAAACAATTTACTTTGTCTACTTTATAAGCAATCTTATTTTATCTTTTTATTCTTTTTTCTCAAACAACTGTGGATGTGATTCATTAAATCAAACCAAACATAACTTTGGGGACAAAGCCAGTCTTCACCTGTGGTTCTCCTACTGCTCAGCAGAGGGCCGCATCACAAAGGGGCAAAAGGCTTCCTCCACTCATGCCTGTGGGGAGCTGATGACATGACAGTGTACAACGTGGATGGAAAAGAAAACCACACAAAATAGTTTAAAATTGGAGACGGGTAACATATGCCATTGTCCTTTCCTGTGTGACCTTTTTAAAGGACAGAAGGCATAATCCACTGCTGAAAAAGCCACAGAGATGGTGGTAGAGATCTGCAGTGTTTTCTTGTTTGCACACTCACCTGTCAAGAGCCAGGAATTTTGTTAAACATCTGAATGATGAATGGACAAACGGATGAATGATGAAGTCTGGGGACCATGGGAAGCTCTTCCCACAAAGCTGTCTACTTTGAAAGGTTGTGGGCTCCTGGCACTGGAGGTGTGCGGCAGGAGGCTGGGCCACTGGGCAGGGACTGGATGAAGTTTAAGATTGCTTCCGAACCTGAGAGCCTAGGATCCCGTGGAACACAAGCTCAGGGAGGCTAAGAGTAATGTGGCTGAGCACGGCGGGGCACTGAGTGGTCCTAGACTTTGTCAAGCTTGTTCTGGGGGTCCCTAAGCAAAAGGCACCTGCTCCCCTATGGGCGCCTTTGGGAAGCTTGTGGTGCACGAGGGTTAGGCTCCTGCAAGGCAGGCAGCCTTCTGCAGGAACTTGTTGTACCAGTTTGTGGCTTCTGTAACTTGAGAGTTTGAGCTGGACTCTTAAGATAAAAGAGGGTAAACCATGATTGAGCCTGGCTTTGATTCTCCACAGATGTCCCTGGAGATCTTCGGAAGGAGAGCTTTCCTGGCATCTCATGATCAGCCCGTGGAGCTGTGGTGGTGAGGATGTGGAGGCGAGGCCTCAGGCTTGGGGGCAGCACCTGCAAGGCCCCTCAAAGGGACACAGAGAACTCCCAGGGCCTTCCAGCCTGGGGCTCTGTGCTCTGGTCCTGACCTCTCTGGCTACCTCTAAGGCATGTGGTGAGTTGTGAAATGCAAACATCAGGGGGCATGTTTGGAAATCTTTGTCCTGGGCCAAGGTGAGCAATGCCCTGACAGGTCCGTGAGTGCCCTCTGGACTTGGGGCCACCGAGCCAGGCAGCCTGGCCATTCTGCCCAGACACCAGGAAGGAAGAGAGTGCAGGTTGTTTTCCCCCTGACCATTGGCCCACATCATAGCTGAATTCTGCTAAGTGACTCAGCAGAATAGGAAAGTCTGAAGTCTTGGATAAAGGTTTAAAATGACTTAGAATGTCATGTGTGAGTAGAAAATTTGAGAAACAGGCCAACAGAGTCATTGGAAGATAATCTGCTACTTGCAGACCCCAGTGGGGTGGGGGGAGGGTGGTCTCACCATGGAGGGAAGAGGAAGACCCAGGCAAGGTCAGGAGGAAGGTGGGGAGCATGGGCGAGAGCCTATGCCAGGGTTTCTGCTGGAAGGAAGAAGCAGGGAGGTCAAGCAGGCTAAGACTGGCCGGTGGCCATCATTTCTGGAGATTCGGGCACAGGGTCTGCCCTGGCGGTATGGTGCCTGGCTCCGGGGTGATCAGGCAGGGAATAGTGGCCTGTGTGTGAGAGCCTGGCAGGGAGGGAGTGCTGGATCCGTTGGATCCTGGGCAACACAGTTCCACTAGGGTTGGCAAGGTCAGAGCATCAAACATACAATGGTTAATACAGGAGTGCAGCATGGGTCCTCGGAATACACTGGTGCCCTCCTATAGTCAGAGAAGCTGAGACTCGCAGAGGGACATGAACCTGCCCGACGCCTCCCGGAGCATCAGTCCCCGGTCTATCTCTGGTTCCTGAATCCAGAGCCAGCGTTCCAGCCCCCACTGCCCTGACAGCTCAGGCCTCAATTGATTTTGGATTTTTTTATCTTCTTTTAGGTGGTGAGCCACTCTGAGAGGCCTGGGACTTGGCCTAAGGGAACAACAAGAAGGGACACAAATTTGGCGTAGAGCTTTTCTTTACTCCTGATTATCCCCAGGCAATGCCTTCTTGTCCCCATCTTTACAAAGTCTGCTGCCATGTTCTCAGTTTCCTCATCTGTAAAATTGATTTGATAATGCTTAGCTGGCAAGGCTTTTTCTTTTTCTTTTTTATTTGACAGGTAGAGTTATAGACAGTGAGAGAGAGAGAGAGAGAGAGAGAGAGAGAGAAAGGTCTTCCTTCCGTTGGTTCACTCCCCAAATGGCTGCCACGACTGGCGCTGTGCTGATCCGAAGCCAGGAGCCAGGTGCCTCTTCCTGGTCTCCCATGGGGGTGCAGGGACCCAAGCACTTGGACCATCTTCCACTGCCCTCCCAGGCTACAGCAGAGAGCTGGACTGGAAGAGGAGCAACTGGGACTAGAACCGGCACCAATATGGGATGCCAGTGCCACAGGCAGAGGATTAACCAAGTGAGCCATGGCGCCGGCCCCAGGCAAAGCTTTTTCAAGCAGTATTTAATGGACAGGAATGCACATCGGGCACATGGTGTCTGTTCAGCAGGTGCACATTCCCGTTGTTCCTATTGTTGCCTCCCACCGCGTCTGCCCACTTTTTCACTCTGGGCAGTCTGGCTCCTGCTGAAGGTGATCACCGGGCTCCTACAGGTCAGGCTCAGACGCCGCTCCCCACCCCGCCACTCCACTTTGATGCACTCAGCCCTCTGCCCAGCCTCCTCCCTCCTTGCTGGACTTCCAGGGTGTGGTGACATTCTCCTCCTCCCTCCGATGGATTTTCTAGCCTCACCATCGCTGTCCTTGAGTTTCCTCTTTCTCAGCTCTCACACTGGCATCCTCCATGGGGTCGCACACCAGGTTCAACATGCCTGCTCAACTGCGCATCCAGCGTGTGGTTCAGAACCAGCGTCCTAGTGGGTCGATGTTTCCGGAAGCTTCTGTTCCTGCCAACAGCTCTTCCTGGCATTGACCTTAGGATGGATCTTTCATATGCTCAATTCTAGATTGCTCCTTAAAGCAGTCCTCATCCTTCAGTCGCACAAGGAGAAACTCGGGCCTGGAGGATTTAGCTGACTTAGTCAAGGTCATCTACCTACAATGTGGAAAAACCCAGCTGGAGTCCAGGTCAGACCTCCCCCCTCTGATGTGTCCTCTCTTCCTCTCCATATCCATCAGGGGAAGGGCACCAGTCTGCACCACCTGTGGTAGATACCGTGCATGGCAAAGTCCTGGGGAAGTTCGTCAGCTTAGAAGGATTTGTACAGCCCGTGGCCGTCTTCCTGGGAATCCCCTTCGCCAAACCCCCTCTTGGATCCCTGAGGTTTGCACCACCACAGCCTGCAGAGCCATGGAGCCACGTGAAGAACACCACCTCCTACCCTCCCATGTAAGCTGTGCACGGGGCTGGCACTGGCATCTTTCAGGGGAGATGCTGTAGGAAGGAGTCAAGGCAACCCTCTGGTTGGCTTACACTTTGTTCTAGGGTCCCCAAGAGCATCCCAGAAACCTCACAGCATGCTAGAGCCCTTGGTTCAACATACTTTTATGGAGCACCTAATGTGCTAGACATGTTTAGGTTACTGGGATCCACTGAATAGACCAAAGATCCCTCCCTTCCTGGAGCCTGCATTCCAGCAGGGGGAGACAGATACCAAGCAATGCACAAACGGAATGAATCCTGTAAAACCTTAGACTGTGATGAGTGTGGGAATAAAAGCTTTGACCAGCTGAGGGCGCTGAGAAGTCATGGTCCTACTTTTCTCCTCTCTCGACCTCTGCAAGATTGTGCCGCGGGATGAGTGAAGGGGCGAGGCTTGATTTGAGTTCTCACTGCCGCGTGTGTCCAGCTACCCGGTCACAAGCAGAGCAGTGGTTGGTGTGCCACAGTCACCCTTATCTCCTGGGGATGAAAGCTCGAAGCTCCTCCCTCACCCCACCCCCACACACCCAGGATGCTGACACTTCATGCATCCATGTCAGCTTCACTCATCTCCTCGGCAAGGCCTTTCTGACCAGGATTCTTCCAATTGCCTTCTTTCTTCCATTTCTTTAAAAAATAATCTACTGTTGCTACCTCCTGATGGAGAGTATAATACATACTCATTACCAAAATGTAGGAAATGCAGAGGAAAAAGGTAGGGAAATTAAGACCATGTGCAATGCCATGACTCAGAATTGTTTGTAATATTTTACATCATGTTTCTCAGTAATTTTCTTGGCTGTTAATATTTTTTTTTTTGACAGGCAGAGTGGACAGTGAGAGAGAGAGACAGAGAGAAAGGTCTTCCTTTTGCCATTGGTTCACCCTCCAATGGCCGCCGCGGCCGGTGCGCTGCGGCCGGCGCACCGCGCTGGTCCGATGGCAGGAGCCAGGAGCCAGGTGCTTTTCCTGGTCTCCCATGGGGTGCAGGGCCCAAGCACCTGGGCCATCCTCCACTGCACTCCCTGGCCACAGCAGAGAGGCTGTTAATATTTTATGTAATTTTTAAAAGGTTTATTTATTTATTAGAAAGGCAGAGAGAGAGAGAGAGAGAGAGAGAGAGAGAGAGGTCTTCTACTTACTGGTTCACACCCTAAATGGCTGCAACAGCCAGGACTGGGCCAGGCCAAGGCCAGGAGCCTAGAACTGTATCCGGACCTGGTATGTGGGTGTCAGGAGCCCAACTATGTGGACCATCTCCCACTGCTTTCCCAGGCCTGCTATCAAGGAGCTAGACTGGAGGTGGAACAGCTGGGACTGGAGCCAGTGCTCATGTGGGATGCCTGTATCACAGGTGGTGACGTAACCTGCTTCACCATAACACCAGCCGCAGTTGTTGATATTTTAGGACTTTTTTTTTTTTTCAGTCTCTACCTGTTTAATATTTTTTCTCTTTAAAATGGAAAAATATATACATATATATAATATTCACAGATAGTATAATGTAGGCTATATCTAATTGAGGTTTTCTAAAGATTGTTTTATTTATTTGAAAAACATAGTTACAGAGAGATGAGGAGAGACAGAGCAAGAATGAGAAGGATATATATATATATATATTTTTTTTTTCCATCTGCTGGTTCACTCCCCAATGGCTGCAATGAAGCCAGCCGCCCAGACCCTCTTCTGGGTCCTCCCCGTGGGTTCAGGGGCCTAAGCACTTGGACCACCTTCCACTGCTTTCCCAGGCACATTAGCAGGGAGCTGGATCAGAAGCAGAGCAGCTGGGACTCGAACCAGCAACCTTACAGGATGCCAGCATTGCAGGTAGCAGCTTAACTTGATGTGCCACAGCAACAACCCCAAGTCGTCTCCTCCTCCCTCTTTTAAGATTTATTTATTCCAGAGAAGCAGAGCAATAAGGCGGGGGGGAGTAGAGGGAGAGGAAAGGAGAAGAGAGAGAGAGAGAGAGAGAGATCTTCTATCCGCTGATTCACTCCTCAGAAGGCTGCAATAGCCAGGGCTGTGTAAGGCCAAAGTCAGGGGCCAGGATCTTCACCTGGGTCTCCCTCCTGGATCACAGGAACACGAGTACCTGAGCTGTCCTCCACCACTTTCCCAGTGTAGCAGGGAGTTAGACTGGAAGCTGAGCGACTGGGACCCACACAGGGCTGCTGGCATTGCAAGGGGTTGCTTAACCAGCTGCACCACACACCAGCTCCAGTGTCTTGCTTTTTAATCCATCCTGTCACCTTGAGTCATTCATTCGGATAATTTACTTTGCATTCAAGGTAATCATTAACAGTCAAAGACTTACTCCTGCTATTTTGTTACATGTTTTCTATTTATCAAGCATTTTTTCTTCCTTGATAGTTGTATGGTTTTCTCTATAGTATGTTTTTATTTCTTCCTTTTACTTCTAGTGTATATATTATGACCTTTTGCTTGGTTGTTAGTTTGAGGTTTACAATAAACATTATAGTTACAATAAGTTATTTTAGAGAGTTTACAACTGAACTTCAGGAAGTAATGAAATGAACAAAATTCTACTATTTAACTCCAATTCTCCCTACATTTTTAATTTTTGATTTCATTTTTTCATCTTTTTATATTGCCTTTCATTAAAAAATTAACGCGGTTATTTTTATCTTAAATATTTTTATATGGCTGGGCCAAGTTGAAGCCAGAAGCCAGGAACTCCATCTGGGTCTCCCATGTGGGTGACAGGGACCCAAGTACTTGGGTCATCTTCTGCTGTGTTCCCTGGCACATTAGCAAGCAGCATGATCGTAAGTGGAGCAGTCAGGACTCAAACCTGTTCTCGCGTGGGATGCCAGCATCACAGGCAGCAGCTTAACCCGCTGTGCCACAATGCTGGCCCCCTCTATGTTCATCTTTATGCTAAAGATATAAGTGGTTTTCATAGCATGATTACAGTATTAGAGTGTTAGAGTAATTGTAGTTTCTATATTTTTACGGGCTCGTTTTATACCTTCAGATGTGTCCTCGTGACACTTCAGTGTTTGTTTTCTTCAGTTTGAAGAAATCGCTTGTAGCATTTCTTGCAGAGCAGGTCTGGTGAGACAAATCTTTCAGCTTTTGTTTTTCTGGGGAGTCTCTCTCCATTTCTGAAGGACAGCCTTGCTGTGCAGAAAGTGTCTTCCTTCAGTGCTCCGAGTCTATCGTCTCGCTCTTGCCAGCTGCAAGCTTTCTGCCAAGTCATATGAGAACTTCCTGACATGTTATTTGCTTTTTTTTTTTCTCGCTAGTTTTAGGTCCTCTCTTTGTTTTCTATATCTGAAGCTTTGATTATATATCTTGGGGTAGTCTTAGTGGGTTCAATCTGATGGGTCACCTTTCACCTCTTTGTACCTGGATATTTGCATCTCCAGGTTCTGAACATTCTCTGTTGCTACTTTGAATATACCTTCAACTTCCCTGTCTTTTTCAACTGCCTCTTGAACTTCAGCAGCCCAGATATTTCCAGATATTTTCTCTGTAGTTGTTGTTCAACAGGTCCTATGCATTTTCCTCATTCCTTTGTGTGTGTGTGTGTGTGTGTCTACTGCTCTGTGTGTTTTAAAATAGCTTGTCTTTGAATTCACTGATTCTTTTCTTTGGTCAACTTGGCTGTTAATGCTCCGGATTACATGTTTTATTCATTGTATTTTTTAGTGTGTAGATTTCCATTTTTTAATATTTCAATCAATCAAAATTCTATAATGAATTTTGAATTATTTCTGTTTTTTTTGTTTTTTTGTTTTTTGTTTTTTGTTTTTTTTTTTTTTTTGGCTTTTCATGAAGTTCATTGAGCTTCCTGAAAGAGCTGGTTTGAACTGTTGTCTGATCATTCATCTCCATAACTCTGATGTCAGTCTCCAGCATCTTATTCTGTCTGTTTCATGAGGGCCGTGTCCCTGAACATTCTTGATGCTGTGGGTGTGCTGATGTCTGCATGCTGAGAGATTAACTTGTCTCAGAGTTCCTAATCTGGTGTGTGCTCGTCCTTCATCAGTGGCATTTCAGATCTTCAGTGTGTCACATGACACGTCACAACTCACATGAGCCCACGACCACAGCAATCATCTCGGCACTGCAGTCTCTAATCCCAGGTTTCCCAAAAGCCTCGCAAGGTCTTTAAGGTTGACAGCTCTCCAGCCCAGATGGACCTTAGGAAAACTCAGGAACCTGGGCCATGCGGGAAAGTTTGTCGGAGACCTGAGTCCAGACTCAGCTCACTGGCCAGGTGGGTGTGTCCCCAGCAGTTCTGCACCATGGAGGACTGCTTCCTAAATACAGAGAGAATCTGGAGCCGACACTGGGTTCTGCCAGGATAGAGGTGCTGGTGAAGCCATCGTGTTGGTTCAGACAGGTGCACGTTCCCCTGTGCTATCTCCTTGATTACAGAAAAAAGGACCAGCTCTAATGCTCTTTCAGAATCTGTTGTGCGACAGAGGTTGGTGAGCCCATCATATCGTCTCAAATAGGCATGTATCTCCCAAGAGGAGAGCGTTTGCAGACTGCAGTAAGTGGGGCCCATACTCAGCCTGGGTAGCCTTGGATCTGCTGCGAGCTGAAGTCCATCGTGGAGGCTTAGACTTCTGGGCCACAGGATGTAGATGAGGCTCTGGGTTCTAAAGATTAGGACTGTAAGCAGTCCACAGATGAGACCTTAGCTAAGGGGAACTGGAGTTGAGCCATGAGTCAACTTGTAAGCCCTCTGGAAAGGCCTTTGTTGGTGGGCTGTTAAGCCCCTCTGATCAAGCACTGGTGTGCACAATTCCTCCTGGACTCATTGGCAAGGGTCTTGTTGCATCTCAGGCCAAACAGAGCTGTAACAACCAAGTCTCTTGGAGAAGAGGGCCATTGCTGGGCTTGAACATGGGAGCGCAGTCAGCAGGTCTGCCAGCTGAGTGTGAATCTGCACTCTTGAAATTACCCTCCTGGGTCTTGGGTTCTGTTAGGTTTTAGAGAAATCCCCTCAATAAGATCTGGGACTGAATGTAGGAAAGGAGCTCATCTAAGGTCACCCAGTGAATTAGTGGCAGAGATGGGACTGGAATGAATCTCTCCTGAGGTTGTCCCATGGAGATGTCAGCCCTGACCTGCTGCTGCAGGCTGTATGTGTCTGCCACCTGGGTGACCCTCACGGTTTATAGAAGGCTAGCATGGACTACAAGTCTTACAGCTAGGGGGAGCTGCACCCTGCAGTCCACCGTGAGGAGCTGAGAGGAGAGTGGGGCCCCATCCTGGAGGTGCAGGAAGTGCATCTCCCAGGGAAGGTCAGTGTATGGGCATCCTCCTCTTCTTAGTCCAGAGTGTCCATAATGTCCTGGAGAGAATGGTGCCAAGGCCTTCTCGTGGTGCAGGGTCTTTGGAGGCCTGTGTGAGTTGCAAAACCCCACCTGAACCACCCCAGATAACCTACTCATCCCCCTACCTCAAGTCTGGCGGTAGCAACTCCATTACAGCCTTCCACCTCCCAGTCCAGGCCTAGCCTGAACCAAGAAGTCGCCTTGCTCAGGTCTGGTTGTACCTCAGGGATTCTTTTTCTCCCTCAACAGGTGCTCCCAAATCACAGGGTCAGGGCCAGTGCTCTCAGAAGTCTTTGCTAACAGACTGGAGAACATTTCTCTCGTGTATTCGGAAGACTGTCTTTACCTGAATATCTACACTCCTGCGGACTTGACAAAGAAAACCAGGCTGCCGGTAAGCATGGGGATCCCAGGTCCAGTGTGTGAAGTTCAGGTCTCAGGCTTCTTTCTACTGAAGACCAGAATGGGAAGAAGGAGATTTGAGGTGGGGGCATCACAGGCCAAGGCTCTCAGGATTTCTTCCAGCCACAGGGAACACAAATTTCCCATACTTAAGTGCCTTAGTGACACAGGGTGAGTGCTGGTTCATGCCCTGGCTGCTCCACTTCTGATCCAGTTCCCTGCTAATGTGCCTGGGAAAGCAATGGAAGATGGCCTAAATGGTTGGGCCCCTGCACCTACGAGGGAGACTGGGATAGAGCTCCTGGCCCCTGGCTTCAGCCTGACCCAACCCTGGCTGTTGTGGTCATTTGGGGAATAAACCAGCAGATGGAAGACCTCTCTGTCTCTCCCTCTCTCTCTAGATAATTCTGACTTTCAAATAAATAAACAAAGCTTTAAAAAAAAAGAACTTGATACCCAGGGTAGCTAAGACATGGTTTCCAACAAAGTCAAAGCCAAAAGGAATCAGAGCCAACATTTCAACTCTTTATTTACAGAGAGAGAAACTGAGGCCCAAGCAGGGGAGGGGAGCTCACACAGTGGGGTTGCAAAACTAGAAAGTCACTCTTCTGATCTCCAAACCAGGGCTCTCTAACACAGACGGGAAGACAGCGTGTGTTGGCTTTCCCCCATACCCCAAGATCCATCCATGACAACGCCACTCTCCAGCAACAGAGGTGTGGGGGGCAGAGCTAGAAGGGCTTTCCTTTCTTTGTTCTCAGTCAACTATCTGGGATTTTTCAGGGCTCCTTTCCCTCTGTAAGTGTCTTTGGCACAAGCTGATGAGCCAATGAGTCAGTATCACCTAAATCAACAAAGGGACAGAGATAGGGCAGGTTGCCTGTTGCTGGGTGGAGAGAGTGGAAGATTAGGTCTGCTGGAAGCGGGCAGCTGTCAGCACCCAGCCGGTCTCCCAGGAACGCCCCTGGCTTGCTGCCCACAGTGAGCTACAAGCTGTTCCTGCACATGCTTTATAAGGCCCTACAAGGAGGGGATAAAGGTTTGCATGCCCCTTCAATCCTTTATTCTTTTATTGTGTAGCTGGTGTCCCCATATGGGTGGGTGACCGTTCTGGTTGGGGGAGAAGGAGAAGCACAGAACTCTCAATCCACATCCCCTGCCTTTGTGGAGTTTGGATACACAGAGGAGGCAGAGAGGAGGCTTATTAGGGTGAGAAACTCTCAGGGGCCTGTGTGTTCCTGGAGACAATCACTGATGTGCAGAGAAGTTTAATTCACTCCAGAAAAGTTAAATGAGATGAAGTGCAAGGGCTGACCCAGTGTGTGTTGAGCTGGATGGATGGTCCAGCAAGGAGGATGACAGAAGCGTAGGGCAGAACCTGACATCCCGGACTTTTTCTATTTCCATCATGACACTGACAGCCTCAAGAGCCTTGGGAGGAGGTGGCATTTAGGGCTGGAGATAAAGGCGGAGGTCTCCAAGGTGCTCTGAGTGGTGTGATGCCCTTGGCCCCAGCTGGGGGAGCTGCAGAGGAGGGAGACTGCTTGTTCAAGCTTTACTGGACTCTGGTGGATGTTGGGTAACAACCACCCTGAGTCAAAGCCAAGAGGTAGGTCATCAAACCGGTAACCTCTTAAGCTCTGTTTCCTGTAACCTGTGTGTCTTCTTCCTCCCCGACCAGGTGATGGTGTGGATCCATGGAGGTGGGTTACTGTCAGGTGGGGCATCCATCTATGATGGCCTGGCCCTCTCTGCCCATGAGAGTGTGGTGGTAGTGACCATTCAATACCGCTTGGGCATCTGGGGATTCCTCAGGTAAGATCCTGGACTCTCCTCATGTGTAGTGGTCCCACAGTGAGGGTGCTAGGACCCAGCTCAGGTCATGTTAGCCCTCCACAAGACCCTTCTTAAGTTCCTTGTTGAGGCATCCAAGTCCCTTCATAACTGGGCTCCACCCACCTTCTCATTGTGCACAAACACTGCTTCAGTTGCTTCTGAGTTTTAAATCTATTTTTACTACTGCCTGGAATGCCTAATCTACCCAACCCACTCCTATTCACCCTGCAAAGCCCACCACATGTTACCTCCTGTGAAACACTCATCTCTACCTATACGACCCTAGCATGTTGCATTCCTCTTTGATGACGGTTAGCAAGCAACATAGCAGTTAGGCATTTACACACTCCTCAAGGCAGGGAAAGGAAGGGGTAGACTCACAGAAGGAGCTTAGTGAACACTTGTGTACGAAGTAATGGGTGGGTGCAGGTGGGAAGTTGTCAGAGAATCTGACTCAGGGAGCAATGCTCCTGGAGAGGTAGTGGTGACCACTAAGCTCATTTCCTGTTGGGGTCCGATACACGCAGGAATCATGGCTAAAGCCTTCCTTCTCCTTCAGGTTCCCGTGGGGACAGGAACCAGTTCTTCTGCAGGCAGGTACTCGAGAATTTTCTGAGCGCATCTGACCCAGAACAGCTGCCCCTGAGACGGCTGCCGGGTGGGCATGTGTAGGAGTTCTACTCCCCAAGGGGAAAAACATAGAGCAGGAGGAGGGACTCAGGTCTGCCTTTCACTGGGTTGTGTTCCAGATTTGTTATCTCCACGGAGGTTCCACATCCCTTTCATCTGCAGCCCATGGTCTGCTCCTTGAGAATGTAAAACTGCTCTGAGATCTCCGTCCAGCTCATTCCTCCCTGTCCTCCTCTACCCAAGCCAGGCAGGTTCTCAGCTGGCCGTACCATCAGCCTCATCTTGTTAAGGTCACCAGTGAGCTTCACCAGCCCTTGGCCCAACCTTATGCCTTCTTGGCACAGACACAGATGACCACTCAGGTCTCTGAAACACTTCCTCTTCTGGTTCTTTGGCTACAGCTACCTCCTGGACTGCTTATTCTTAGCCACTTTGCTGGCCCCTTCTCCTTCACCCCCATCTTCGTGGATCTGGGTGTCCCCCATCCCTCTCCACAAACCCCTGCATTATCTCATTGGTGCTCTCAGAGCTCTCTGTTTATAACCTCCACCCTCCCTTGAAACTCAGGTGCCCATCATAAGCTACCTCCACCCCCCTCCACAGATGTCTAAAGGGAACTTCCCACGTCACCTAAACAGGCTGGACCTCGGCTCCCAAAAGTCCCTCCTCCAACAAAGACACCCCTCCCTTTCTCCAGGGCCTCTTGTGTGACTGCTGGCAGCTCCATCCTCCACGTGTGCAGGATAAAGGGCTGTGGGCAGCCTGGGCTCTTCTTTAGTTCTCACCCCACAGCAAGTTTACAGGCAAACCCTCTTGGCCCCACCTTCAAAACAGAATCAGAATCCAACCTCTTTTCATCTCTTTTTTTCCAGCCATATCCAAAGCCCTTGGTCTTGTGACTGGCTTTTTGTTATAACCACTTACTTTTAAACTCTTGCTAAATTGATACTCTGGCCAGTCTACACAATGTCCAGAGGGGTCCTGAAGACATGGAATGAGTCATGTCACATCTCTGCAGTGGTCTCCCATGTCGCCTGCAGTGGCATCCAAGTCCTTCCCAAGACACACAGCCCCCTCCAGCTGCGTCTTTTGTGCTCACACATCTGTTCACTGGACCCCAGGACCTTTGCAATTACTGTTTCTTCTTCCCAGAATTCCCTTCTTTGGAATTTGCAAGATGCCTGTCCTCATTGTACTCAGGCCTTACTGAAGCATGGCTGTCTCTAGGTATCTGCCCTCATATTGGGATCTGAAACAACACCCTACTCCCCATCCCTGCCTTTTCCTCAGCCTGGTTTGTTTTCTTGTGAAGAAGTTTCATGACCTGTCATTATATTCTGTATTTATCCATTGTTTTGTGGTCTGTAGTGTGAGCTCAGTGTATTGGGAGGTCTTTTCTGTTTTATTCTTAGACGTGTTCTAGCTCTGAGAACTCTGTTGGGCACATAGAAGATTTTTAATGTACAGTATCCAGGTGAATGAATGTGGAGCCCTGCACAGAAGTGCTGTGGAATTGGGAGGTGGGTGAAGACCCCTGTGTCAGGGGTGCTGGAGCCCAGCCTTATTCTTAAGGCTTCCCTACAGCTCACTAAGTAGTTCATTTTCCATTGCTGCAACAAAATACCTCAGGTTGGATAACTTCTAAAGCAAAAGGGTCTATTTAGCTCACAAGTTCAGAGGCTGCAGTTTCAAACAGCATAGTACTGGCTCTGGTGAGTGCTCCATTGATTATATCACATCACAACAGAGTGTACCTTGCTGGGCACCTGTGGGAAATCACACAGTGAGACAGGAAGCCAGGGCAGGGGTAGCTAACCAGGCTCCCATGAGAACTACTTTAAGCCTTTCTGAGGCCATGCCTCTAATGACCTCACAGATTGTCCCCACCTCTTAAAGGTCTGACCACCTCTGCATGTCACTCTGTTGGGAACCAAGCTTCCCACACATGAATGCTTGTTCTGCAAACTACATCGAAACCACAGCATTCTGCTCTTGGCTTCCAAGGTTCATTGTCATTCTGACAGTGCAAACTAGCCATTGCATCCTTAATAGTCCAAAAGCCTTAACTTGTTCCAGAAGTCCAAGTCCAAAGTCTCGTTTGAGGCTCAAGACCAACTCTTTCATCCATGAGACCCTGTAAAATAAAGAAGTTAGATCCTTCCAAGACAAAATGATGGCACAAGGAAATGATAAAAGCTTCTATTCTAAATGGGAGAAATAGGGAAGTCAAAATAGACTCATAGCAAGACCAGAAGTCAGCAGGTATATAAAAGCTCTGGCTCCAGCCTTTTGTGCATTCTGTGGTGGTGGTGGGGAGGGGTGCAGGGGCAGCTAAGGACTTCACTGGTTGCAGCTTAGTGGTTGATCTCTTGCACTGCCTGTTACTGTCTAAAGCTGTCCCACCAGTGTTGCACGTTGCCAATGTCTCTACCTTTCTGGGGTCCCAGCTGTGGCAACTTTCTAGTGACTCCCCTAGACATTCTAGTTGGAAATCTTTGTAGTCTATGGCATAATTCTGCTTTGCCTCTCAAGGTTTTCTTTGAAATCTTGGTGGAAGCTGCCATGACCTCATAACTCTTGCATAACCCACCTGCAAAACCAGCAAACCATGCCTGAGCCTCATTGAACTGTGGCTGAAGCAGCTTCAGAAAAACAGAATCCTGAGGTGGTCCCAGGCAGCCATCCCATGAGGTGCACCATGGGCCCTTTCCTTGACACCAATGAGCACTGACAGGCGTCTGGACCTGTGATGGGAGAGGCAACCTGGAAGATTTCTGAGACACTCTTAAGGCTTTTATCAATGGTTCCGGTGGTTGTCATTCATGGTAACTTCCACTCTGCTTCCCTTTGCTCTCACTGCAAATCTCACTGCAAGAGGCAAATAATACCCATGCTGCACCCTGAATGATTTGCTGTTCTGCCAAGCGATTGGTCCATCATTTTAAAATTTAATCTCCAATAAGATCCTAGAGCACAGAGTAGATTCAGCCAAGTTCTTCGCAGTGGTGTAATAGGGTCACTTTTACTCCCATTTCCAATCAGATATTCATTTCCATAAGAGCCCAGTTCCCCAAATGTCATCATCTTCTGAACCCATACCAAACCACCTCTCTCCCTCCCTCTACTTCATTCTAGGCTTCTTCTAGCCTGCTCCTCCCAGCTCTTCCAAGTTCTGTCCTGACCCACTTGAAAATGCTCTTCTGTGCTTTCACACATAGTTGTAGCAATGATTCCACTCCTTGGTACCAACTTTCTGTAATAACTTTTCTCTGTGGCTCTCGCAAAATGCTTGAGACCAAGTACTTTATAAAAAGAATGGTTTCTTTTTTTCTATTTTCTTATTTGAGTGGCACAGTTACAGAGAGGCAGAGAGAGAGAGAGAGAGAGAGAGAGAGAGAGAGAGAGATCAGTCTTCCATCCACTGGTACACTCCTCAGATGGCTGCAACATCCAGAGCTGTGCTAATCCAAATCCAGGAGCCTGGAGCTTCCTCCAGGTCCCTCACATGGGTGCAGAGGCCCAAGGACTTGGGTCATCTTCTACTGCTTTCCCAGGCCATAGCAGAGAGCTGGACGGGAAGTGGAGCAGCCAGGACTTGAACTGGCTCCCATATGGGTTGCCGGCACTGCAGGCGGAGGCTTTACCCACTACACCACAGTGCCAGCCCCGAAGAATGGTTTCTTTAGCTCATAGTTCTGGAGCCTGAAATGTCAAACAGCATTGCACTGGCTCTGGTGAGGGTTCCCTTGGCTAAATTACATCATGACAAACGGCATTGTAGCAGGGGATCACAAGATGAAATATGAAGCCAGAGAGTGGATAAGGGACAGTCTTGCTTGTCTAAAAGCCCTCTGATGACAACAAGTGTCTTGAAAGAACTATATTGGTTACTTCTAAGGACAGGACAACCCACTCACTTGGTTCCACTTATTAAAGGTTTTATGACGTTCCAATAGATTGTCACATTGAAGACTAAACCTCTAGCACAGGAACCCTTGGGGAAATAAACACATCTAAATCATGGCAAGCCCCTATTCCTTATGTGATCTGGTTTCTGGCCATGACTATTCTTCCTCTCATTCCCATCCTGTTGTTTTACAGCACAGGAGATGAGCACAGCCGAGGGAACTGGGGTCACTGGGACCAGGTGGCTGCGCTGCGCTGGGTCCAGAACAACATTGCCAACTTTGGAGGGAACCCAGGCTCTGTGACCATCTTTGGAGAGTCAGCAGGAGGTCAAAGTGTCTCTGTTCTTGTAAGTGTTCCTGGCAGCATCCCCCTCCTGGGCATGATGTGATTACTGATGGAGCCTCTTCAAGACCAGCAAGCCCATCCAAAGCAAACTTTGCTTACAAGATCTATAGTCAAGGCACACCATGCTCACTACACAGCATCAGATGATGGGGAGCTAAGTACCAAACTCTCCTTGGCCAACTGAAAGCTCAGCACACCCTTTCAGGCACTGGAGTTATGAGTCTCCACTTGAAGGCTGCAGCAGTGATGTTCCTCCACATCTAACTTGTTCTGCCAAGCGATTGAGAGCCTTCTCTCTCATTCCTAATCATTTAGACATTGAGACTCACCTCACTTCTGTTGGAAAGAAGAGTGGGCATAAATTATGAAAAACATGGGTCCAGGACAAGTGGTGGGCAGAAGATTATTGTTGGGCTGGAAGTCAGATCTATATGTTAAGGGGACTCAGCCACAAAGAGCAGGCAGGGGTCTTCCTCTGAAGTGGTCTGATGGCTTGTACACACCCAAGAGAGAACATAGCCAGTTCTGGGACTGGAAGATGAAGTGATCTGGAAGGCGAGAAGCAGATAAGAGAGATGGAATACAGGGCAGAGGGAAATGACGCAGGCCATGCGGGACACAGACACAGCCAGGGGGCGTGTGATATCTTGCTGGTGGGGCAAATGAGGCTGGGGAGATGCTGAGGGAAACAAGAAGGTGCTGGGAGCTGCAGGAGACCCTCTAAATGTCTCATACTCAAGATTGGGGTCAGTTCTATTACTGTGATTTTCAAACATGTGTTGGTTTCAGAGTTGCATACTCAGAGGGAAATACTTTTATATTTTTAGGGTGTAGGGAAAGAGACAATATGAGTAAACCCAAAGAAGAAAAAAGTCACCTACAATCCTACTGCCCAAGGAGAACCCCTGTGAATATTTGACACGCATTTTCCTAGTCTTTCTTCCATGACTGTTATCTATCTGTCCTCTATCAGCCTTTTTATCTATCATCTCTCTATCCATCTCTCTCTACTGATTTTGCATGTTAGCATTTATCTGTTTCCCCCTTCCTCTAACATCCATCTTCTTTATATAATATCTTCCCTAGATAATACATTATAACATAAATACTGCCACAAACATAAAACTCATGTATAATATTTCCTTTATGATTATATAGGATTTCATGGTAAGAATCCAAAAATACATTGATTAACTTAATGTCATAATATTGGAATCTTGGGTTATTTTCAATTTTTACCATTATAGACAACATGAATACTTTCAAGATGAATTCCTAGCATTGAATTCTTAGTATTTTAAGATGAATTCTTAGTCAGAATTTGTAACTAGGAATTCCCAAGTTGTCTTTTACGTACTTCCAATTGTCACAATGTGCAGGTACTACACACTCCTAGTGTGCAGAACTGACTCCAACTCTTAGTGTCTCTTGCTGTTTTCTCTGAATCCATCCTGCCAAGATTCTCTTGTGGAAGCTTGGCCCAAGGGAGCTAGGGAAACAGGCCAGGCCAGCTGAGGAGGTTTGGACCCCAGTGCCTTCAGGACAATGGGCCAACACAGGGCTGCAGGTAGAGGAAGCCTTGAAGAGCAAACATCACTCTGAATCTTCCCCTGAGTATGAACTCTCCCTTTCCCAGGTTTTATCTTCCCTGGCCAACAACCTCTTCCACCGGGCCATTTCTGAGAGTGGTGTGGCTCTCACTCCTTGTCTATTCAGGAAGGACATCAAGCCAGCTGCTAAGGTAGGTCTCACCCTGGACAGCTCCTGCCTTCTTTGCTCTGCTCTCCTACATCCTCAGGAATCTTTCTGAAATGAGAATGGCTGAGCAGGTAGGACAAGGAGACACCTCTCTCTACGTTCTAATTCTACAACAAAGCAAACTAGGCAAAAAGCGGGAAGTGGGAGTGATTTATTATCAAGGGTGAGCTGAGATTCATGTTCATGACTGGAACTGTCAGAGTGAGCTCCTCACAGTGAGCCAAGCTGCACAGTGGGCAGTGCCTGTGAGTAGTTCACAACTCCTCCAAGGCTCAGTCTCACTGGATGCACTTGCAGGCTGGGGGCCTGGAGAAGATCTTCACTGAGGGCCTGTGATGGGGGAATTCACTCACTGATTCATTCAGTCATTCAATGGTTGGTTTCGATAGGGCCACACATGCGATGACCTCATGAAATTCCACTCTATTGAATGAGATAGATTAATGACTACAAAGTCATGTAAATTATTAAATATTGTGGCTCCTGTTTACTAACTAAGTCCAATCTCATTCTAATCAATTCTCTTTCATTAAAAAGCCCTCCCTCTTCTGGGCTTACCCCTGGTCACATGGACACCCACTGGTAAGAGAAAAGACTTCTGAGACAATTTTCCCAAATCCTAGCCATTCCCTCCCTCCTGCTTATCAGTCCTGTGGTGAGGATGCTGTACTCACCACTCTACTAACACCAGCTATAATGCAGAGGTAGCCAGCTCCATGGCTCACTAGGCTAATCCTCCACCTGCGGTGCTGGCACCCCGAGTTCTAGTCCTGGCTGGGGAGCTGGATTCTGTCCTGGTTGCTCCTCTTCCAGTCCAACTATCTGCTGTGGTCCAGGAAGGCAGTGGAGGATGGCCCAAGTCCTTGGGCCCTGCACTGGCATGGGAGACCAGGAGAAGCACCTGGCTCCTGGCTTTGGATCGGTGCTGTGCAACAGCCGTAGCAGCAATTTGGGGGGTGAACCAACGGAAGGAAGACCTTTCTCTCTGCCTCTCTCTCTCTCACTGTCTAACTCTGCCTGTCCAAAAAAAAATATGCAGAGGTAATAGCAGAGTCAGATGTAACAACAGAATCTTAATTAAGGAGCATCTAGTCCAGGAGTTGGGAGAGGGCATTAGTAGAGTTTTGCTCTCAAAGTGACCAATGAGTCAGGATCAAAAGAGTGAGAGATATTCCATGTGGTGAGCCAAGAATATTCCAGGATTCCAGAGGGAAAAGCATATGCATACTTCCTGTGGCAGAAGGAAGTATCTTGCATGTAAGAGAGTGAGAGAAAGTTGATGAGGCCAGAGCAGAGGAAGCAAGGAGAAACTACAGTGAGCTGAGGGCGGAGTCATTGGCAGGAATCATGCTGAACAGGACCATGGAAAGGGTTTTGTCACCATCTGGAGAGTGGAAGGAAGCCAGAGGAATGGATGGTCACTGAACTGGCTCTGCTGAGGAGCAACTGTTAGAGCCAGAGCCACGGAGTATGTCAGTGGAGTTGTGAAATCTGGTGCTAGTGGAGGGTGAGTACAGCACCACAGGGACTGATAAGCAGGAGGGGAGGGAATGGCTAGGATTTGGGAAAATTGTCTCAGAAGTCTTTTCCCGTACCAGTGGGTGTCCATGTGACCAGGGATAAGCCAAGAAGAGGGAGTGCTTTTTAAGGAAAAAGAATTGATAAGGACAAGATTGGACTTTGTTAGTAAACAGAAACCAGAATTTGCAAACTTAAGGGGGTCCTGCACTTTCTCATTTCTTTCCCTCTGAGCATTGATTCTGGGTCACACCCTGGAACAGACTGCATGTTCACCATGACCCCGGCGCAATGGAGCCACATCCGGCCATCAACATCCTCCCCTCTGGTTGAACACTGGGATGCCTTAAGATGGCCAACATGTTGTTTTCTTAGTGCTCACACTGATATCACATTGTGTGCTTTCTTAAGTGCCTTTGTGTTAATAGTCTTGTCTAGGGTACTACAATTCTGCACTGCTCAGTATGCAGGTCACATGGTGCCCTAGATATTTCATCTTCTAGAATAAGTGCAATCATTATCCCCACCATTTTTTTATTTTTTAAAGATTTATTTATTTATTTGAAAATCAGAGTTACACAGAGAGGAGAGGCAGAGAGAGAGAGAGAGAGGTCTTCCATCCACTGGTTCACTATCCAATTGGCCGCAACAGCCGGAGCTGCGCTGATCTGAAGCCAGGAGCTAGGAGCTTCTTCCAGGTCTCCCATGCGAGTGCAGGGGCCCAAGGACTTGATCCATCTTCTACTGCTCTCCCAGGCCATTACAGAGAACTGGATCAGAAGTGGAGCAGCTGGGTCTCAAACTGGCACCCATTTGGGATGCCAGTGCTTCAAGACACGGCGTTAACCCACTGCATCACAGTGCCACCCCTCTCCCCCATTTATAGTTGAGAAATTAAGACACAAAGAAATGGAGTTGTCTGAAGCCTAATGGCTAGTAGAGTATACTCCTATACAGGGTTTGAAACCAAGGAGTGGAATTCCGGATTCCATCCTCTTCACCTCCAACCTGCACTGTTTCTGATTCAGCTTTGAGATTATCATGTCAATTTAACAGAGATTAGGTAATTGAGACATAGAGATTGTGTAATTGGCTCATGTCACAATGCAGATTCATAACAGAATCAAAACTCTGTGACCCCGAGCCCACACCTGCTGGTCTAGAGTATTTTCACTGCCTTCAGAAGTTGGACTTCGAATAGGATTACCTACTTGCTTATTAATGGATGGAAGGGACATCACACTTGAACTGTGCTCTCACCTCGATCTCTGTAGCAAATCGCTGTTGCAGCTGGTTGTAACACCACCACCTCGGCTGCCTTGGTTCACTGTCTGCGCCAGAAGACAGAGGGTGAGCTCTTGAATGCAACATGGAAAATGGTAGGCCTCCCCTCCCCATGTCCTTGGACTTAGGCTTCACTGTCTTCTTACTCTGGAAAAAGTACCTGGGACAGTGTCAGTGCCCAAATGTGAATAGAGAATTTCATTGTTTTTCTTTATCATTGTGAAATACTTCAAATGCCAAAAATTCCAAAAATAATAATATGAGGGAAAAGTACATAATAATTCTGCACCTTTTCAAGGTTAATATTTTTCCACTCTCATGTTCACATGTCTTGGTTAAAAATAAACATTCCATAGTCACCAAAGGAAACATCCTGAATTTTGTGTTTGGAGATATTAAGCGCAAAGATTTTCAGAAATGGGTTACAAATTATCTTTGTTGGTTTAGAAACTGCATAAATTATACCAAGTCGAGTAATAGCTCAGATGTCTAGAATTTCTGAGACTCTGCCTCAATTATCATTCTAGGATGCCCATCCATCCACTCATTCCTTTATCATCCATCCATCCCTCCACCCATCCACCCACCCATCCATTTTGTGATCCATCTATCCACTGATGAATCAACCCAATCCATTTATATCTTCTATCATTCTAATATCATTCCATCCACAATGTTTCATTAATCTATTTTCAATGTATAATCATACATGAATCATTTAGCCACAAAATATCTTCATCCATCATGCATTTGACCAAAAATAGTGATCCATCCATCACTTATCTTCTAGCTATCATCTATCTCTCCATGTATACATCTGATTGACTCACACTGCATGTATTTAAAAACCCCATCCATCCATCCCCCCATCCACCCCTCATCTGTTCATCCTAAGTGTCCAAAGCTAGGACACTTATAGCCAGCTAGGCTGCTTCCCAGGGAGGGTGGCATTTGAAGACTGATGGATATTCAGGAAGACAAATACCCAGAGAACACAGAGTCCAGAGCCAATGGGAACTGGTTCTTAGTGCAGGAAGGTCTGGCCAGGAGCTCAGAAGAAAACTGGGGTCCTGAGCAACTGAGAGTACTCCTGAGCCCCCAGGGCAGGCCCGCAGCTCTGGGCTCTGCCTGTATGACTATGGGTGGTGTCTAATGTAATGTAGGACATAGATTCTGGCTCATCAGCTCCGTCAGCTCCAACGAGGGGACTACAATTAATTCTAATGTCTAGAAAGATGCATCTATTTTCATTGTTCTACATGTGGCACAAGAGGACCAAGCTTATAGAGGACGGGAGACACAAACAGCAGATGACCTCTCCAGAGCCCCAGTGTCCCCGTGCTTGTTCCCAGGGACTGTCTTTCACTTGCTGGTGCCTGCCCCTCCCTTGTCCTTCCCCTCGACCTTTGCTCATGCCCAGTGGAGACTCACATCCTGCCAACCAGCCTGAGGGGCACTGCGAAGCGCCTGACTCTCAACTGTCCAGCCCACATGATCAGGTTCCCCCAGGAAACTCTCTCACCACATCCTCTCCAGCCTCTCTACCACACGCCTTTGTCTTCACAGAAGTTTTTCACTCTCGATTTACTTGGAGACCCCAGACAGGTAAGGATCTTTGATTTCTTTATCATAAGTTTCAAGTCTAAACACCTTCAAGCTCCAATTGACTTGAATGAAAGCTTCCCTACTGTGGAATCATTATCACTCCGTGTGAGCACCTTGCTGAGGTTCAGAGATGGGTAACTCAAGAGATGACTTGCCTGGGTAACAGCCAGGATGACCAGAAGCAAGACTGGAATTCACCCCTTGCCTGCTGGCTCCCAGGCAGAAACTGTACATCCTGAGGACTCAGTCTCTTGTTTATCTTTCCTAAGAAGTCCCTGTGGGAGGAGGCTGAGCTGGAGCCTCCCACTGTGAGGAGGCAGAGAACTGGATAAGTGGTTTCTTCAGGAGTTCTTGTTGAGGATGACAGGTCAGGAGGCACACGGTTGATGAGCTGTGCAGGGAGAGAGTAGAAAATCAGTCCTGAGGACCCCATGCTCCTCCCAGCGCCTAGGAAATTGCATGAGTATCCTTTCCATCTTGTCCCTCGTCCCAGTTGATTTCCAGGCTCTGGTGATGTCAGCTGTGCAGCACCTTACATCTTTCTTACAATGCTGATTTCCCTGATACCTCCCTAGAGATCAGAGCACTTCCCTTAAAAAGACTTGCAAGGATTAACCGAAATTCATTCACTCATCCAGCGAAGGTTAATCAGGCACTTACTATGTACCAGGATCTGATTTAGAAGTTGGGAAAATAGCAAAAAAAACAGGTAAGATTCTTGGAGATGTCCGTTCCAGCAGGGAGAGTACAAGAGAAACACAAATAAAATATGTGGTGTGTTTGATAATGGCCAGCATTAAGGAGGAGAAGAAAGTGGAAGTGGGACAGAGCTTGCCAGTGGTTTGGATTTAATCCATAGAGTCAAGGAATGAATGACTGAGAAGGTCACATTTGAGTCAAGCTGTAGGGGAAGGGGAGAAGCCAGGAAAACTGGAGGAAGACTATTCCAGGCAGAGGGAGGAGCAAGTGCAAAGGCCCTGTGGCACAAAGCCAAGATGCTAGGAATTGGAGTAATTAGTGGAGACGACAGACTTGAGGTTAAAGAGGTCATGGGAGGAGCAAGGTAGGAGGCGGTCATTTAAAGGATTTGGATTTCTACATAGAGCCAGATGGGAAGTCTGTAGGGGTTTTCAGCCAGGAGTGGATGATCTTAGAATTTCCAAGGTTCTTTCTGCCTACTCTGTGGAAACTGACCATGGGGAGTGAACAGAGCAGATGCGGAGACCATTGGGAGGCCCCTGTGCTGCACTTAGCCAGGCACAGTGCTGTTGGCTCAGACCAGGCTGTAGCCTTGATTGGAGAGCAGTTGTTGGAGTCTAGGCATTTTTGAATGAATTGCTGCTGGGGTTTGCTAATGGACAGAACATAAGGTGAGAGAGAGAGAGAGAGAGAGAGTGAGAGAGAGAGAGAGAGGTGCCCCGACTTCTCCAATCTAAGCAAGGCTATGTCAGTGGCCCAGTCAGGGCAGCCACTGCAAGCACTGAGTGGACAGTAGCCATTACTGTGGTTCTCCCTGTTGCTGAGGTCACTCTTCCCCCACTGGTGCTGCTACAGTCAGCCCTCACTGTCTTCCTCCCAGACTTTTACTGCGTTCCCTTCCTTCTCCTGTGCCCCATGTGGTGCCAGAGTTGCTCATTGAACACAGGTGAGAGCCTGTCACTCCTTTCTTAAAAGCCTGCCCTTTCTTGCCTCCATTACATTAGTCCTTCCCAGCATGTCTGAGTGTCTGCTGGGTGCCAGCCATAGAGCAGAAAACACACTCCACTCTCCGACTCTCTCTTGTCCCTGTCCCATGTTTAACCTTCAAGCCCAAGGTTCTTTGGAGTTTCTGGGACCACACTTGCACAGTGACACCTCTGCCCTTTGCTCACGTCACTTCCAGTGACTTGGAAAGTTCCACCTCTTTCTTCATCTGTTAATGCCCATCATTCCTCAGAGCTCACTACGCATGAGAAGCACCTGTTCCATGTGACCTGCACTGTGTCTGCCCTCCAGAGAAGTGCGTCTCTTGTCAGCTCCCATGGCTGTCCTTTAAGGCCTGCACAGCCTTTCTAAGGCAGCAGGAGTTGCCTCCAGATACCGTTCTCTACTGTCAGCCAGATTAGATTAGGATTTTTACATGTCCTCCTGGATCTAGTTCTCTTTCCAGGACTTCTGTGGGCAGCCAGAATGGACTCATTATTCATTGCTCTTTGCAGTACAGATATAAGTACAGGAAAACAAAGGGTCCCAAACACTGGAATTGTCCACTTCCATATGGTACGTAGGTATGGAAATGTGCTGATGAACCTTGGAGCTGGAGATGTGGGAATTAGGGATGGTGTCTGTGTGGGGCATCTGTCCTAACACTGCTAATGAGTGACATCTAACCCTTACTCAGTCCTTTCTGGGAGCTATGCTGAACGTTTACACGTGTTTAGTCATTTAATCTCCCCCACAACTGTATTAGTCTGTTTTTGTTACTGTAAGGAAATTCCTAGAGCTGGTAACGTAATGAAGAAAAGCAGGTTTTTAGCTCTCAGTGTTGGGCATTTAAGGTCATGGTGCTGTCATTAGCTCAGCTCTGGGGAGACCTGAGGGTGGCACCACAATGGCAAGAGCACGTTCAGGAACAAGGGATCACACTGTTGACAGGAAGCCAGAGAGCAACTCTGACTGGGCCTTGCTGTTCTAACAGCTCCCTCTAGAGATGACTAACTCGGGGTCCAATGAGAACCATCTAGATCCCTTCCAAATTCAGCACCTAAGAACCTCCTGCTAGGCCCCACCTCTAAAAGAATCACCACCTCCCAACACCACCTCACTAAGGGTCAAGACTCCACCACATGGATCCTTGGAGGATGCACTCCAAACTGCATCTTATTTTTTTTTTTTTTTGACAGGCAGAGTGGACAGTGAGAGAGAGAGAGAGACAGAGAGAAAGGTCTTCCTTTGCCGTTGGTTCACCCTCCAATGGCCGCGGCCGGTGCGCTGTGGCCGGCGCACTGCGCTGATCTGATGGCAGGAGCCAGGTGCTTATCCTGGTCTCCCATGGGGTGCAGGGCCCAAGTACTTGGGCCATCCTCCACTGCACTCCCTGGCCACAGCAGGGAGCTTGCCTGGAAGAGGGGCAACCGGGACAGAATCCGGCGCCCCAACCGGGACTAGAACCTGGTGTGCCGGCGCCACAAGGCGGAGGATTAGCCTAGTGAGCCGCAGCGCCGCCTTCCAAACTGCATCTAAACCATAGCAGTTACCCATCCCATAGATGAGAAAACTGAGGCACAACCAGATAAAGTTACTTTTCCAAAGGAGGAGCTAGTGAGTAACAAAACCAAGCTTCATAGCTAGATAGTCTGACTCCAAAATTCATGTTATTAACAACCACACTCTTACAAGTAAATATGAGCCACAGACACTACTCAGAACCAACTGCACAGATGGTGACATTTGATTGAGGCCGTATTCAATCTATGACCCAGGAAATAATGTTCTTCAAGGGGAAAACCTAAAATTAAGAATGATCCCTACGAGTCCATCTCTGATTCGTACTCATCGTATGCTCTCGGATAGGGAATCAAGTCTCAGGATAGGCACCTTGGCTGATGCGGAGCTTGGACTTCCTGAAAACAAGCCATCTATCAGTAGGAGCTCCTGGTTAAACAGAGAAAATACAGTTGGCCCTCGTTCACTATGGATTCTGTACTTGTGAATTACTTGTTCAGATGTATTTGTTGTCCTGAAAGAGACACTTGTAGCAATGCGGAAGTCACAGGCTTGAGCAGGGCGGACGTTTGAGCCACGTGATGTGCCGTTCCCTTCTGAGGTCACATGAGGTGATGTTCTATCTTCCTTTACCTTCCATGCTGAGTGTCTTCTCTGTGATCTATGCAATGCCAAGTTTCTGCATCCTTTGATCCAAGTTTTTTAAAATGATTTCCCTGTTTAGCGTGGCTCCTAAGTGTTGTACTGAAGTGCTGAAGTGCTATCTGGTGTTCCGAAGCTTAGGAAGGCAGTGATGCACCTCATAGCGAAAATGCATGCCTTACGTACCCAGGATTCAGGCCTGAGTCACAGCGTGTCAGCTGTGAGTGCAGTGTCAGGGGGCCGACAGTGCAAGGCATCCAAAAAAGGAAAAGGAACCTCAACATGCATATGAGGCCTTTCTGGAAACTGCTGAAGCATCTCCTGTTTGTAAAGGATGAGAAAACAGCCAAAGTTATGGATTCATGAGATGGTGGGGAACATGTAGAAGCCTAGTGGGCAGTATCATTGTGAGACCGAACACCAAAGAAATGCGCAAGCACATTGCCCAGTCCTGGAAGTGGTAAGTCCTTGCTGCCTGGTGCTGGAAACTCTATCAGAAGTCTCCGTTAAATACAGTCTTTAAAGTTAGGCCCATACATAAGATGTGAGACGAGGCTCTCAGTAACCTAAGGCTGGATTTTCCCTGGGAGCAATGGCTCAGAGTTCACTGCTGCAGTGTCCCTAGCACTGCTGTGGAGCAGAACTACCGGAGATAATGAGAATCAGTGATAGCTAAGAAGGGAGATAGGTAGACTTCAAATTGATGTAAGTTTATATGGCTCTGTTCATATATTATACCGGGCAGGTTGAGCACCCCAATCCCTAATACAAAATCTAAAATGTTCAAAATGTGAAAACTTTGAACACTGACCTGATGTCAACAAGTGAAAAATTCCACATCTGAGCTCATATTAAAATTCTATAAAATTAACTAGGGCTATGTGGATGAAGTGTGCATAAAACCTAAGTGAATTTTGTGTTCCTTCTCCAAGATATTTCATTATTTATGTATGTGAAAATATTCCAAAATAAAAAAAATGCCAAATCAAGAACTCTTCTGGTCCCACATAATTTAAAGAATGTTCATCTTGTATATACAAAGTTTGGTGAAGGTTTGCACCCCACCACCACCCCTGTTACTTTACCCTGCTCACCATGGTCTAAGTTCTGCCTCCTGGGGCCATACAGATTAGCCCCCCTTTACTTACAACTCTAAGCTTTCAAGAACACTGTCCATAGCCACATAGGTCTATGCTGCTAGCCTTGCCCTCAGATAGCAGAGTGGACAGTGTGGGTGTTACGTGGGGAAGGGCTCCACAGACATAATGCCCTTTCTGCCCTAGAGCTACCCGTTCCTGACCACTGTGGTTGATGGGGTGCTGCTGCCCAAGGCACCCGAGGAGATTCTGGCAGAGAAGAGATTCAACAGGGTCCCCTACATCGTGGGAATCAACAAGCAAGAGTTTGGCTGGTTTATTCCAACGGTGAGAATGTGCAGATCTTTTAGACAGACCTGCCCATCCACTCTCCAATCTCTGTTCCCAAGAGCTCTTCCTTCTCCGGGTCCATTTGAGTCCACGGCAGCTGTTGCTGTTGGCAGGAGTTGACATTGCCATAGAAGCTTTCTCTGGGATGGCTCGATAGTCACACTGGGTGGTTTAGCCCTAGAAACACTTCTCACCAGCACTCTTATCATTTTTCATTAAAGATCTGAAACAGCAAGGCTCGGAAGCCCTAGAAGAGATATGACTTTTCACCCAGAAAAACCAAGAATGCCTAGAAATGCAAAGGAACTCTTGGAGTCTAGCAGAGGAAAGCCTGTGGCCCAGAGGTTTCTCACATGGGCTGCTACACATGTGTACCCATGAAACGGCACATGTGTTCCCTCTTGGTCACCTCAGTGGAAAGACTCAGAGAAAGTTGCTTCTTCTTGAGTTTAAATTGACTTCTAGAGGTGATGAGTGGCTTTTGGGCCAATGATAAGCAGAGTTGGACCCTAGTTGAAGCTGGACTGGTTTGATTGAGTGCTACAATTGCAATTGGGAAAAGATGAGGCATGAGCTGAACTCCAATTCTAGAACCAAAAAGCTGGAGGTTTTCCAAAGCAGGGGTGTGCAAAGGGAAGGCCACGATAGTGAGTACTGAGGGGGTAGTCCATGTGGTTAGACCATCTGAATTTGTGTGTTTATGAATATCTTCAGGAGAAACAAGTTTCTCTTACATGGAAGACAGAAAGCACTGGGATACGGTGAATCGAGGACCCCATTGAGTTAGGCCTTCATCCTTTCACAAACACTGTGAAGAACATGAGCAGTTATCTCCATGAGTGTTCCCACTTCCAAGAGTTTTCAAAAAATTAAATGAGAATCCGCTCTCAATTCCTGCAGGAAACAGTTTGGGTAGTAGATGTACATCTCATAGGTCAGACAAAGGGTTTACAATGGTAAACTTTATAAAGTAAGTACAGTAAGAGAGGGTGCAGGGGCATATCTCCTATTACTGGGTTTGGCTGGAGAAAACAATAGATTCTCCTGGCAGCACTGAGTTTTCTCGGGCAGGCATGTTACGGGAGGCTAAGTTTATCCTAGGACCATGGCCTTTAGCTTCTTCTTCTTCTTTTTTTTTTTTTTTAACAGGCAGAGTGGACAGTGAGAGAGAGAGACAGAGAGAAAGGTCTTCCTTTGCCGTTGGTTCACCCTCCAATGGCCGCCACGGCCAGCGTGCTGCGGCCGGCGCACCGCGCTGATCCGATGGCAGGAGCCAGGAGCCAGGTGCTTTTCCTGGTCTCCCATGGGGTGCAGGGCCCAAGCACCTGGGCCATCCTCCACTGCACTCCCTGGCCACAGCAGAGAGCTGGCCTGGAAGAGGGGCACCGGGACAGAATCCGGCGCCCCAACCGGGACTAGAACCCGGTGTGCCGGCGCTGCTAGGCGGAGGATTAGCCTAGTGAGCCGCGGCGCCGGCTGGCTGGCCTTTAGCTTCTTAAAGCTGAAGTTGGGTCAAGTCTCTGAGTGTAGAGGTTTGGACAGAGCCATTGTGTGCCATGAGTTCTCATTTCAGAAGGATGCCCAAAGGACTGAAGCCATAACAGTAGGATTTGGGGTTTTCTCATCATCTGAGATAGGTGGAGGTATGGTCTGTGCCCTCTGTCCAAGAGCCCTCAACATCAATACTGGCTTCTCCTCCACTTTCCCTCTGTGACTGGCTGCTCATTCTGGGGATTCTTGCTGGATAAATATACAAGTACATATTTATATAGCAAAGGTCTCACTAGCTTCTGCTGGGCATTTTCAATCCTCTGTACTCCATGAGTTTCTGGATACATAAGGTATTTGATTCCTTGGTTCTGTCCAATTCATCAAAGTCACACATCCATCAAGGTCTGACAAAGAGGATCTTCCATCTGCATTGGCTTAGTTGGTTAGTCAGTGTGATTTTTCCTGTTAATTTCTGATGATTCACAAACACTTAACCCCTCCCTTTAACAGATGATGGGCTATCCACTCTCTGAAGGCAAGCTGGACCAGAAGACAGCCACAGAACTCTTGTGGAAGTCCTATCCCGTTGTTGTAAGAGTCTAGGGAATTATAAGAATTGGTGGGGACCCAACAAATGGTAGGAGGTTGCCCCAAATCACAGACTAATTAAATGGCATGAGAAAGACTGGATCTGGGGTTTTGCCCCATTTTTCTGCTTCTCCCACTTTACCACCCCGGGGGGAGTTGCAGAGGGTTCAAGAGGTTTGCCACTGACTCAGGTATTCCTCACCAGCTGGGGCAACCTCCTTACTCACCAGGGGAAGGTGGTCACTTTCTTGGTCCATTTCAGAACATCTCTATGGAACTGACTGCTGTAGCCACTGAGAAGTATTTGGGAGAGACGAAATGCAATGCCCGAAAGTTAGACAAGTTCCTGGAATTGGTTGCAGATGTACTATTTGGTGTTCCATCTGTGATTGTAGCTCGTTACCACAGAGGTGAGTCCCAGGGGTTGGATAGGGGAGAGACACTGACCCTAGTGGCTTCTAATTTTCCATCTGCTGGTTCACTCTCCAAATGACTCCAAGGCAGAACTGAGCCAGGCCAAAGCCAGGAGCCAAGAATCAGGAACTCCATATCAGTCTCCCACGTGGATGCTTGGAGGCCCAAGCATTTGGACCACCTTCCACTGCTTTCCCAAAGCATTAGCAGGGAGCTGGATCAGAAGTGGATCTGCTGGGACTTAAACCAGCGCACACATGGGATGCCGATGTTGCTGGCGGTGGCTTAATCTGATGAGCCACAACACCAAACCCTAACAGGAGCATTGACTCACAGGATTGAATTCCCAGGATAAGATTCTGCAAGCTGGAGACCCTGGGATCACCATGGCATGGCTCAGTCCCAGCATGGAGGCCTCACAGCCAAGGAAACCAATTCACAGCTCCAAGTCTGAGACTGAAACATTGAAACCCTGGGGACCCCTGCTGTATCTCTGAATTCAAATGGCAGAGAACCCGGGGTCTTGAGGCCCAAGGACAGGAGAGAGTGTCCCTGCTCCAGGAGAGAAAGCACATCGCTTGTCCCAGCTGGGTGAACCCCTCCTGCCCACGTTGGCAGTCAGTCTTCTACTTCTTAGTCCACTGGCTCCCATGCCAATTTCGTTTGGAAATGTCCTCCCAGACAATGCAGAGAGAAGGCATTGCCAGTTCTTAGGGATTCCATAATCTAGTCAAGTTGACCCATCACAGCTGGCTGAAACCTAGTTTGCTAAAGTTAACGGGAACAGGGGAGGAGTGGGGGCCAATCCTGGGACCCAGAGTTTCTCCAGGACCAGGAAGGCCCAGAGGAGGGGCACTGAGGGTGGTGCCAGGATGGGGAGGAGCCAGTGTCTGTGGCCTGGTTTGCTCTGTGGTTTCCAGAACGCAGGCTTCCACCACTCTTTGGCATTTGTCTCACTGTTTTTGATAAAAAGAACTTTTCTCAAAGAAAATTAATACATTACAATTGCAGAAGCTTTGAAAATATAGGAAATAAAGAAGAAGCTGCATGTCGCTCATAATGTTCACTGAGGCATCCACAATCTACTTTTTGTCTATATTTCCAGCTAATAAATGTTCATACCTCACATATAGTTTAAAAATAAATTTTATATTATGTGTTTGTTTAGAGATAGTATATTAAGGATATTTCTTAAAGCCCATTAAGAACATCCATTGGGGCCGGCGCCGCGGCTCACTAGGCTAATCCTCCGCCTAGCGGCGCCGGCACACCGGGTTCTAGTCACGGTCGGGGCGCCGGATTCTGTCCCGGTTGTCCCTCTTCCAAGCCAGCCCTCTGCTGTGGCCAGGGAGTGCAGTGGAGGATGGCCCAGGTGCTTGGGCCCTGCACCCCATGGGAGACCAGGAAAAGCACCTGGCTCCTGGCTCCTGCCATCGGATCAGCGCGGTGCGCCGGCCGCAGCACGCTGGCCGTGGCGGCCATTGGAGGGTGAACCAACGGCAAAGGAAGACCTTTCTCTCTGTCTCTCTCTCTCACTGTCCACTCTGCCTGTCAAAAATAAAAAAAAAAAAAAAAAAAAAAGAACATCCATTGGGGCAGTCATTGTAGCTCAGTGAATTAAACCAATGCCTGTGGTGCTGGCATCCCCATCAGAGTGCCAGTTCCTGTCCCCGCTTCTCTGTTTTTGACCTAACTTCCTGCCAATGTGCCTGGGAGAGCAGTGGATGATTTCCCAAGTGCTGGGCCCTGTCACCTACATGGCAGATCCAGATGGAGTTCCTGGCTCCTGGCTTTATTCTGTCTCAGCCTGGTTATTGTGACCTTTTGGGAAATGAACCAGCAGCTAGAAGTGCCTGTCTCTCTCTCTTCTCTCTCTCTCTTTCTCTCTCTCATCTATCTCTGCATCTATCTCTATCTCATCTGTCTTTCTCTCTCTGAATCTCTGCCTTTCAAATAAATAAACCTTTAAAAACATCCATTATTCCATGGACTGGGTACATTAATTTTCACCAGTCCTACCCTCGTGGATATTTGGACTGATTGCTCAGAGTCTGCTTATAGTCTGATGCTACAAATAACATTACTCTCACTTTGTGTACATAAATCTTTAACCACATCTCTAGTAATTTTCTTAACATTGCTTAATGGTTTTCAGAAGAGAAGTTACTTGATTAGAACCTAAGAACATTTCAAGGCAGTTGATACACATTGCAAAATTGCTATACAGATTATGAATATAATTCCTTAACTGAATTTCTCACTTGGGATACTTAGATTAAAAATAAAAATAAAGCACACTGCTTTACATGTTAATTTGCAGATATTTGATTACTAGTTCAATCCTTGTCTCTGCTTCTCTAGCTCCAGATTGGTATGACGAAATTTGTGCCCTATGATCCACTTAAGGGTTGTTTTAGGATTGAAGGGATTTTATAAATTTAATATTTTAGGCAAAAAAAATACAAATAAAATTTTTGGGCAGCATTCTGTCTAAAATAAATTCTCACATTCACAAAAGATCTTTCTTTATTCTTAGGTTCTGAGTCCTTTCTGAAATCATTAAATGGTAGAGGCAAGGTTAGCAACCAGCTGTGTACCAAGGTGGTTGTTCCTTGGAAAGATCACTTGTTCCATACAGCAGTTCTTGCTAACTGGGGCACAGTGGTGGAGGCTGAGGGGGTGACTGTAAACTTATTCCACATCTTCATGTTGATTTATACCTGTTGTTATTATCTCACCCACTTGTGCTCGAATATTTACTGATAGGAAGACATGGTTAGAGTATGTTACAAAATAACATATACACCACTATCCCCTTGTACATACATAATAGGAATATGTACTAAAACATCCAGGTGGTGTTCTCTGCACGGTGGAATTATAAATGAGTCTGTTCTTTTCTGTTGTCACATTTCTGAGTTCATTAATGTCCCCAGGGGGGAACATAAAATTTCCCCACCAGCCTGAATGAGGCTGATCCTTCTCTCCTAGGGGCTCTCCTGTGTGGGCAGCATGAGCAACGCAGAGCTCTGAGCTCCTCAGCTTGGGTGGTCCATGAGATGTTTCTGGAGCAGGAATTGGCAGCTCTGATGATCCAAACAGGGCAACTGACTTCTGTGGATGTGGACAGAGGGATTGGGTGGTAAGAGAGGGAAGCAGAGAATAAGAGGAGAGGGGTCAGGAGAGAGACAGTGCAGCTTCTCTGGCCCCTTCTCTTTTCTGCCACTCTGTGAGGTGACAGAAGTAGGAAGAGTCCAGTCTGTGGCTCCTGAGGTACAGGAGACAGGTTGTTCCCCTCTGCCTAGATCTGCATTTACAGATCTTAGTGTTCAGATCAGCAGTGAGCATTGCTTCACTCCTTTCTGAATGCATGAGAAAAATACTGAAAAGTCTCAGCGGCAGCCCCAGAGAAGGCACCAGTGAGGTTGTAGATATTCTCAAAATGCATGAACACCAGTTTATCAATGAAACACACCCGGCGTAACCTGGATGAATGTAGAGTTTCAGGTTTATGTATTCATCCTGAGTGAGAGGGGTTTATGAGAACTCACACAGTGTCCCTTTAATGATATTTATTTAAAGGATAAAACCAGGATCTCAACATTCATTCTTTCAATATTCATTCATTCAATGAATTCGGGTTCAAATCCCAGTTTCTGCTCAACCAGCTGGGCAGTCCAAGTGTTTCCCTGACCTTCAGTTTCTGTACTATGCTAATAACCAAGGACTTACTGTAGGGCCACACTTTGATGTGGCTGCACTGTTTATAATCCAAAGTTTCCTGAAAGCTAGAGACCTGGATACCATCCAGGTGTGTGTCTGCCAACATGAACTGTGTCTTCCAGATGCCGGAGCCCCCACCTACATGTATGAGTTTCAGTACCGCCCCAGCTTCTCATCGGACATGAAGCCCAAGACAGTGATAGCAGACCATGGCGATGAGGTTTACTCTGTCTTTGGGTTTCCCTTTTTAAAAGGTAACAGCTCTTTGCTCGCTATGAGTATGGAGTTAGGAAAGCTGGGTCCCAGGCTTGGTTTGGGGCCTTGGGCAAGTCTCTCCGTCTTCCCTGGTCTAACATGAAGAAGCCATCCTCACCCTCAGAATCCTGCTGCCACACCAATATGACAGGAGGTGGCTCTCCTGTGGGTCCCTGCTGCACAGTGAAAACACGTCCACTTGACTTCCAACTCCCAAGAGTATCAGAATGTGAGTGTGAGTGAGAGATGGTGAGAACTGGGGTTAATTTTGCATTCTGTCCAATGTGTATTCGTTGGTCTTTATTTCTGTGTATTATCCATCCATTCATCCATTCATTCATTCTCCCAATATCTGGCCCAAATTCCAGTCTGACCTCAATCAGCTTTACTATCTCTGAGCTTCTTTCTAACTACATATCATCTACATACCTGTCATCTAATCATCTAACTGGCATCTGTCTATCTAGCATCTAATATACCTGGCATCTGTCTACCTAGGATCTATCTACTTCTATCTCAAGTTCATATGTTCATCTAGAATATATTTAATCATAAAATATCTCAAAGAAAGGTTTTTACAGATGCCTTTCATATCTTAACTCTCAGCAATTGTCCATCACCTGCAACCTACCATACAGCTGCTTGTGGTACACAAGGTCCTTGGGCATCACCCAATAGGGAGATTATTTAGGGTGGTTGCAACTCTGCCATTTTTCAGACTGTGAAAACATGAGTGGGTAAGATATATACACTTTATACAATATCCACATTGACTGGGACAAAAGCCCCAAGAAGGAGCAACCCATAAGGATGAGTTGCTGGAGAACAGGGGTGGGGAACGACCAGCCTGTGTGCTCTATAATCTGAGGAAATCATTAGGTCTGGCTCTGCCAAGCAACCACAGGAAGAACTAGGAATTCGATAAATCTCTAGCAGGCTAGCTTCCAAGTTGATAATTGTGCTGTCCACAAATGATGTTAAAAATATCCAAATGGCACTGGGCAGACAGAAGTTTCCCCACTCTTTTGCTGAGGAAGAAACACTAGGGTATGACATTGCCACCCTGGGGGTAAGTTGGGCAGGTGGGCACAGAACACTGAAGGAGATAGTTTGGCTACATGCTCATTGATGAGTGCTCAGACAGTGATTCTCAAAGTTCAGACCTATAAATGAAGATCTTGCTAAAATACAGGTATTTGCTCACTAGGTGTGGAATAAGGGCTAAGAGTATATTTTTAACAAGCTCCCAAGTGGTGTGGATGCTGCTGGCTCATGGACTACATGTTCAATAGCAAAGACTTGTCTTTGATGTCCCCAGGGGGTGCTTCAGAAGAGGAGACCCAGCTCAGCCAAATGGTGATGAAATTCTGGGCCAACTTTGCTCGGAAAGGGTGAGGCTGGTGACCAAGATGGAGCAGGGTGGGAGGGTTGGAAGCTCATACCTATTGAGAGGGGTAGTGTCTAAGGTTTGGGTGATCAGATTCCTGACTCTGTTACAAGGGAATAACTCCAAAACGTTAGGCATTCAACGATGGTGAGCTCCTCATGTCTCGCAGATGTGAGAGTGAGGGGCCCCCTGAATGCCTCAGAGGGGTTTTAGCACTGCAGAGCAGCTTAAAGAAATTTCTATTTTTTTCTGTTCCCAGGAACCCCAATGGGGAGGGGCTGCCCCATTGGCCAGGATATGACCAGAAGGAAGGGTATCTGAAGATTGGTGCCATCACACATGCAGCCCAGAAGCTGAAAGACAAGGAAGTGACTTTCTGGACAGAACTACTGACCAAACAGGTGTTGGAGAAGTCACCCTAGGCAGAACACATGGAGTGGGAAGTGGAAGACCCAGTCAGCATCAAGATTCTAAAAAAACAAGCCATTCGGCCGGCGCCGCGGCTCACTAGGCTAATCCTCCGCCTTGCGGCGCCGGCACACCGGGTTCTAGTCCCGGTTGGGGCGCCGGATTCTGTCCCGGTAGCCCCTCTTCCAGGCCAGCTCTCTGCTGTGGCCAGGGAGTGCAGTGGAGGATGGCCCAAGTCCTTGGGCCCTGCACCCCATGGGAGACCAGGAGAAGCACCTGGCTCCTGCCTTTGGATCAGCGCGGTGCGCCGGCTGTCCCTCGCCGGCCTCGGAGGCCAATGGAGGGTGAACCAATGGCAAAGGAAGACCTTTCTCTCTGTATCTTTCGCTCACTGTCCACTCTGCCTGTCAAAAAAATAAAATAAAATAAAATAAAAATAAAAAAAACAGCCATTCTCATCATACTAAAGGAGCCAAGAATGGAGTTCTCTGCAGGCATTTGCAGGTCGAAGAGGCATCTGATTGTGGAGGCTGGAGATTGTTCTGGTGGAGAGAGGCAGAGGCCAGGGGAAGAAGTGTACTTGTGAAATCAGTGGGGCGAATGAATGTTCTTGAGGGACCACATCAGTGTCTTTATCTTGAACCTCTGGAGGTTGGTCCATCATCCAAGAGAGTGAGGGGTAAATAGTGAGCCACCATCAATAGGAAAGTGGCTACATTTTTGTTGACATGTTTGCTGGACTACCAGCGTCCAGGAGACAGGGCCCTTGAGGTATTAGGTAGAATTGGACATAAACCTGTAAATGCTGGACCACCAAAAATTTACAATAGGCAAAGGGCATTCTGCTCCTGTCTTCCAGAGTTACATGTATGAATCATCAGTGTGGAGTGCTTCTGTAAATGAATGGGGCTGGTGACTGACAAACTATTCCGATGCTGCCGATGCCCACGTCCCATATTGGAGTGCCTGGGGTTCAAGTCCTAGCTGCTTGTTTCCAATCCTGCTTCCCGAGGATGGGCTACCAAGGAAGGGATGGTTCACACACGTGGGTCCCTGCCACCCTTGCTGTAAACACGGCGGGCCTTGTGGGCTTCTATGCCATGCCCAGCTCTGTGGGTACTCGGGGACTGATCCAGCTGATGAAGATCTCTCTCCATCTGTCCTCTCCTATCTCTCACTGCCTCTGCCTTTCAAATAAAAGAACCAAAACATCATGAAGAGAGAGGGGGACACCAGCATGTTTGCTGTCCATTGTGTTTTTTCTTTGAACAAATGTTTACTCAAGTCCTTTACCCATACAAAAATTTTGACTACAATTTTGTGCTTGAAAGGCAGAGACAGACAGACAGACAGACAGAAACACACACACACACACACACACACACACGCAGAGTGGGTGGGGAGGGAGATCATCCCATCACCATTTTTCCAGGTATTTTGTTTTGGACACGGGTGTTTTTTCTTGTCTACTGTTTTCTTTGCCCTGAGACAGGAGCTCGGCTGCTTAGGAAGCTGCGCAAGTGAAATGCCCCAAGGTTCAGCATGGAAGACCTGGGTCCTCAGGAGGGTGCTGCTGTATGTTTGTTTTCTGATAGCTCTCACTGCCACACTGGAAGGAGCAGGAGGTGCCTCAACAAACTTACTGTGTCCCTGAGTGTGGCAGGGAGAGGAGGGGCCAGCGTTGTGGTGTAGTGGGTAAGGCCACTGCCTGCGATCCTGGCATCCCAAATGTTTATCTGTGTCTGGCTGCTCCACTTCTGATCCAGCTCCCTGTGATGACCTGGGATAGCAATGGAAGAGGCCCAAGTGCTTGCACTCCTGCCACCCACACAGGAGACCTGATGAAACTCCTGGCTCCTGGCTTTGCCCTGGCCCAGTCCTATGTGTTGTGGCCATTTGGGTAGTAACCAAAGTATGGAAGTTCTGTCGGTCTCTCTCACCGTCTATGCCTCTCCCTCTCTCTGTGTAACTTTGCCTTAAAAACAAAAACCAAAAAGTTAGTGAGAGTAGCCAGTCCCTCTGTCAAATTTGACTATCATACCTTTGCACTCTGGCTTTGGGGAAAGAGTGCCATCGATGGATCCCCGATTAAAGATTCTCTCACAGCCTGTGAAAGGCAGCCCAACCCCCAGCTGTAGTCCCACAGTTGATGTGGGCAGGAAGATTTTTGGTTTATGTTTTTAAAGATATATGTATTTGTTTGAAATGCAGAGTTAGAGAGAGGCACAGAGAGAAAGAGAAAGAGAAAGAAAGAGCGAAGTTTTCCATCTGCTGGTTCACTCTCCAGATGGCCCCAATACCTGGAATTGTGCAGATCGGGGCTAGGAGCCAGAGCTTCTTCCTGGTCTCCCACAGGTTGCAGGGGCCTAAGGACTTGTTCCGTCTTGTACTGCTTTCCCAGGACACAGCAGAGAGCTGGATGGGAAGTTGAATAGCTGGGATTCGAACTGGGGTCCATTAGGGATGCAGGCAGTGTAGCGGTGGCTCCAGCCCCAGTGAGAGGTTTGAACGTCCATCCAACCCTCCCATCAGAGCAGCTACTTCCAGGTGATTGAATGAGAAGTGGAACCATTGAACCCCATGGCCATGAGACTCCTGCATCAGCTCTTTGGTTATGAAAGAGATTCCTTGATGAAGGAATTGTTCTCTGGGGTCTATGACCACCACTGGGTCTTCTGAAAGCATCACAGGAAGGAAGATAAACCTCTGTACCTGTAGCTGTAGCTGTGGCTGTGGCTGTATCCACATGTGTATCTGTATCTCTATCTAACCTGAATCTCTATATACACCTTTGTCTACCTGTGTATCTGTATCCATTTCTGTATCTAATATGTATCTCCATCTCTGTATATCTGTGTCTGTATACACATGTATATCTGTATTCCCGTCCATATCCACAGGTGTGTTTCCATGTCTACACCCGAAGGAGGCAGGGACGGGGACCCAGCAGGGCTTCACGTGCTCGCTGCTGCCAACAAGTCCTCGGTGAACATCCAACAAGACCATGAGCCGCCTGCTCACTCCTCAATGCAGTGTTGCTGGTTAGGATGCCAGTGCCCCACATGAGACTACAGAAGAACGGAGGCTGACCCCGACAGGAGTGTGCCTGCCTGACTGGGTTGCAAGTGTCTGCACATAGCCCCCAGGGTCAATGCCCACGGCTACACAGAGAGGCCACCACTTCCCACTGACTATCTCAGGTGACTGACCTGCTGTCCCTGGTCTCTGGGGCCAGTCCCAGTTTCAGGAGGTCTGGAGGACTGGATTCATGGAGGAGGGGGAAGAAAGGCAGAGAGAAGACGAACCCACGGAGGGGAAGGAAAGCTGGACCTCACCAGCCCAGGTGGGGGCATGAGGTGACTCACACTTCACACAATGCTTGCACAGTGTCGAAGGCCATGTGACATTGGGACCCTCAGGAGTCACTGGATGGCCGGGAAACAGGCCTCTGGCTGAGATTGGGGACTGCAGTATCTGTTGCCTTGCACGAGTCCATTGGGAGCCTCTGCAGACAGTCTTTGGGGGCCACAAGAATGGACCAAACCCTTCAGAAACAAACTCTTTATTCTATTTCCATCAGCAAGGGGCAGGGGGAACCCTGGGGCATTCCTATGAGTTTGAGGGAAACCAGCAGCTCTGGTTTAGCCATCTCCACAATGTGTTGCCCGCACACTCTCGCTGCCTCCCCTGGCCACCAAATTGGTGATTCAAGTGCATGCCCAGACCCCAGGGAGTAAGAGAATGTTCTAAGAGGAGGGATGGGTGCTGGATGCAAGCCCGGCTCAGAGGACAGCAACCATGGACAGGATGGACTCGTCCTAACCTCGGCTACTGCGGGAACACAAAGCATTCCTGGGAGCCTGACTTTGGAGAACAGAAGAGGTCAGAGGAGGCTACTAAGTGTCAGGGACCCGTGCTATAAAGGACCCTTGTCAATAAGGGGGTCAGGGTGTAGGCAGGGTCCATTAACTTGCAGGGTGGTGAGGTGGTCCCATATTTCCCTGCAGTGGTCTAAGCATGCCAGCCTCACCATGGAGGAGCCACCAGGCTCTGCCAGCACTCGGGGCCATGAACCCACCAGGGGCCTAGCCCTAGGGATGCTCTGCCCACCACTGCCTGAGTGCATGGTCTGCAGGGGCCACAGGGCAGGGGTCCTCAGGCCTGTCTCAAGTTCTGGGGGACACAGATGGGGCTGGAGTAACAGGGGCAAGGGCAGAGGGGCGGGGCTCACAGTTCTACTTGGTTTTGTTCTCTGGGGTTCCAGGGTCTCCAGCTGGCAAGGACTCCCAAGGCTTAGGAAAGCCAGCTCCTTGTGCCCTGCTGAGGTCATCCCCTGACATGTGGGCTGAGCACAGAGGCTCTGATGCCCCAAGGGACAGGTCTGGCTCCCAGGGCTCCAGGGAGCCCTCCTCGTCACCCCACTCCTCATCGCTCGAGAAGGGCCCGCAGCAGGAGGTTTCTGCACCACGGCACCCTGGAGTGGAGACAGTGTCTTGGGGCTCCCCCAGGCCCTTGGTCCAGAGGGGAACCAGAGTGGCCTTGCAGGGGTCTAAGAGTGCCTGCAGGATGTCGCTATCCGGAGGCCAGCGGTCTGCGGCCAGCATGTAGACCACCAGGTCAGGGAGGGAGCCCCAGCCCGACAGCCCTTACTGGTCCCCTGCTCGCTGCGCAGGGCGGGAGAACTCAGAGGAGCCCAGGGAGAGGCTGGAGGCCCAGGCGTCGGGGGAGTCCTCTTCATGTTCCCAGTCTTCCAGCATGGAAACTTCTAGCACCTTCGTCGGGGGAGGGCAGGGAGGCTCCGTGGACCCACAGGGCTGGGCCTGTCCTCGGATTCCCAGGGAGGCCGTGGTGGGCTTCCCGGGATCTAAGAGTGCCTGGAGGATGTGGCGCTGTGGGGGCCAGCGGTCTGCAGCCAGCATGTACTCCACCAGGTCAGGCAGGGACGCCGGTGCTGACAGGCTCTGCTGCTTCCCAGGGTTGTGGGCGGTGGGAGTGACAGAGGTGGCACCCAGACACTCCAGGGACCCTTGCAGGAGGCCTGGGACCCCAGGCTCTGGGGAGGCCTCCTGTGTCTTCCATGTCTCCGGTTCCCACGTGGCCTCAGGGATGAAGCACTCGACTCGTCCCACGGCCTGGCAGCAGGGTGCTGAGCCCCGGAGATCCTGGGGCAGGGTGGGATCAGCAGGGAGATCCACTTCAGCATCAGAACCCAGTACCTCGGGCCTCCCTGGTGTGGGGAGCGGCCCTGGCTCCGCAGCCTCCAGCATCCGGCCAAGGGGACCATTGGGCAGCTCCTCTGGCAGTGCTGAAAGACAAGGAGAAGCGGTCGGCTTCTCGCAGAGGCCAGTGATGCCCGGGCTGGGCTGGAGCTGGGGACCTGGGGCCCTCAAGGTACTGCCTGGCCCCCTGGCCTGGTCCTGAGGACACCTGGCTGCTGCTGCCCAGGGAAAGGTGTGGGCACCTGGGTGTGAGGAACTGTGAGGGGGCCAGAGTATGCCAGTATGGACCCCATGGCAGGGCTGGCTCTGGGCTCCATGTCTGACACGGTCATCCCAGAAACCTGGGTCTCAACAAACTCCCATGAGGTCATTCTGTCACCTGACCCACCTGTCACCTAAGAGCCCTGATACACACCACGGGGGCTGCTGTGGCAATGACAGGGACACGCCTGCCAGGTATTCGGACACCCAGGTTTAGGCACCCACCTCCATTGGCCAGGATGTGTGAAAGCCGCTTGGAGCAAATGACATGCAGGAGGAATGGCCAGGGCAGGTCCTGGGTACCTGGCGCGCCTACTCCTGACTCCCCAGGGGGGATGGGGAGCATGCACGGGGGCCCACCTGGAGGAGGCAGCAGGCAGCGGAGCTTGCGGAGCTTCGACTGGGAGGCCTGGAGCTGCCTCCCCACGACATGCTCGTCCAGGGTCCAGGCCTGGCTCAGCTGGTCCTGGAGGAACGCACTGAGGGTGTCCTGGGACAGCTGCAGGAGGCGGCCTACATGGGGTGGGGGGCAGTGGGGGTGTCTGGCTTGGAGGCACCCAGGGCAGGAACAGCACCCACGGACTCTCCACTCCCTGTCCACACACCCAGGTAGCCACTGGATCTGCAAAGTCCCCACCTGGGGTAAGGCTGAGACTCACATGTGAGGTACCCTGTCCACCCAGCCAAGGGGCAGGGCCTTGCAAGGGCATTCCTGGGGTACACTAACACCAGGTTCAAGCACGGGACCCAGGCAGCCACTCCTGCTCTCCCGCAGTCCATGCTCCAGGGGCTGAGCAGGATCCCCCACCCCCCAGCCCAGCACCCCACCCTCCATGGCCCCAGGGGACTCACTCTTGTGGATCTTGAGAGCCAGGTAGGACATGGCCGTCAGCACGGGCTCGCCCTCCAGAATGTAAATGTCCCAGAACCTGAGGGTCACTGCGAAGGGAATCTGTGGGGGCAGCAGGGGTGTGAGGATGCGGCCGTGCAGGCTGAGCAGGGAGCAGAGGGCAGCACAGGTACCCTTGCCCAGGGTGAGACCCCGCTGAGGCTGCCCCAGTTGAGGTCCTGCCACTGCTCAAGGGGTAGACTTGTCCCAGTGGGGATTTGGGGCACCTGCCAGGGGGCTGCAGGCCCCTCGGGGACACACTGGACTGGGCAGAAGGGGTGAGGAGGACTGGCAGCATGACCACTGCCTGCCACCCGGCCCTGTGGCACAGCTTCCCGTGTGCAGGTGTCCCTGGGCACCTTACCCCGTCAGTGAAGCAGCCTTTGAACCACTTGGGAATATAGGTCCTGGTGGCCACACCCTGGCTGTCCTACAGGAAGGGAGAGAGGGGCTCAGGGCCTGTCCGAGTCCTGCCCAGAGACGATACTCCAATGGAGGGGCGGCTCTTCAACCAGCGCAGTGCTGGGTGTGTGGGCACAGGCGACACCTGCTGGCCCCTGGTGACTGTGCCCCGGGATGCTCGGTGTGAGCAGGAAAAGGACAATGAGTCCTCCCTGCAGAGCCCGCTGCAGACCCCTCCCACCAAGACAGCCCCTGGTCAGGCCTTGGCTCCACCCCCGTGCCAGGGACAGCTCAGACCCTGCTCCAGAGCCCCCCCTTGCAGGTGCCAGGGGCCACACCACTCACCAGGTGGCTCTTGAGTGTGGGGAGCGCCAGCTTCAGGATGGTCTCGTGATGCTGCTGCAGACGCGCCAGCTTGGGCTGCCCGGCTTTATAGAACCCTGAGAGGCCCAGACCCCCCTCGGGGAATCAGAGCCTGCAGGCAGCACTGGGGCTGTCAGGGGCGGCATAGAGGGTGCAGGCTGGGTGGGGGCATGTGAAGGCTCTGGCGTGGGCAGTAGAATCCCCTCTGTGGGGGGACAGGATGAAGGTGGAAGAAGGCTACAGGTGGGTGGCCCTGGGGTCCAGACCGGACTGAACAGAATTCAACCAGAATAATGGGTGAGCAGCTGGTGGGGGCCTGGTCGGATCTTGGGTACAAGGATTAGGTCGAGCGGACCCCGTAAGGGAGGCCACCGTCTGGGCATCCTCCAGCTGTTTTGAGTGAGGGTTCGGGGCGGCCATGGCGCAAAGCAGCATGACCAGCAGGCACCTGGACCAGGACGCACCCAAGGGCTGGGGTGCGTGATGCAGAGGCAGCCATGGAGAGGCTGTGGGGCCCGGCTGATGGGGAGACCCAGGGTGTCAGGCTGTGTGGGGGGCCCTCAGCCCCACATTCAGACTCTCCAAAGGGAGATTGTTGTGGACACCCAGATGTGGGGGCAGCTGGTGAGCCGGCCGTGGTAGCAGCTCCAGCCTGGCTGCTGGGGGCTGGTCCAGCCAGCACCTACCCTGCATTGCATGCCTGTCGTTGGCCATGAGCTGCGCCAGGGCCCAGAAGGCATCTTCTTCGTCTAAGAAGATGAGGAGCAGGGCGGCCACCTGGTTCAGGCCCGGGCTGTAGCCCACCTCCTGCAAGAGCCCAAAGTCACCATGGAGCCACACCGCCTGGCTGACCCGTGTCAGTTCTTGCTCCCAGAACTGGGCACCCCAGGGCAGCAGTCTCTGCGCCCCACCCCTTGCAGGCCCAGCTGACATCACACAGCCCCCTCACCCCCAGCCCCCTGATTACACCTTGCAGATACTCACAGGGTCATAAACGGAGTAGGCCAAGAGCAGGTGAAACAGGGCCTGCTGCCTGGGGACGAGAGGAGGGAGGGTTGGGGAGGTTCCTGAAGGCCGTGAGCTCAGCTCTGCGTCCCCACCCCTTCTCTGCACCCCAGCCAGCACCGTGCACACCTCTCACCCTGGTCACAGCCCAGGGCTCCTTCCTCCCCACCCACCCCACACGCCCACAGCCAGCTCCAGGTCACCCTCAGCAATTGGCCTGCGGTGGAACTCAGGGGCTGGTCCCGGCCCAGGCCACTCTGGCCTCCAGGGTCCTGGCTCCTGTCCCTGGGCTGTTTCTGCTGCTGTCCCTGTCCTCTGGAGCTTCCTGTGTTATGGCCCCACCTGCCCAGGTCCCAACCAGCACCTGGCACCCAGCAGCTGCTCAAGGCCCGGTGCTGGCTGATCCTTCACGGGGCAGCCTCAGCACCTACTGTGGGCCCCAAAACTTCCAGGAACCCCACACTTGTGCTAGCGCCACACTTCTCACCTAGGAAACTCCCAATTCTCCACGGCACTGGTTCCCACAGAATCCCACCTCAGTCACAAACTGCCCATGGCCTCACTTGACTCCGAATCGCTCCCGGAACATGACGTGTCCCCTGAAGGTCTTGCTCACGGCCACATCGATATGCTGCACCCACTGTGACCACAGTCGGCCCTGGGCCTTCAGCTTCTGGAGGGCGGGAGGAGGGCGGGACCAGCCTCAGCACAGAGCCCCGCCTCCACCACCCCAGTGCCCACAGACCCCAGGGTCCAGCAGGGGCCGAAGGAGAGTTTGTGGACCAGGAGGCTCAGGTCCCTGAGTCCTTGACCAGGGAGGTCCCTGGTGTCAGCTGACCATGGTGCCCGTGTCACCCATGAGATCCAGAGCCCTGCCGAGGGGTCCCCTGAGGACCACCCTCAGCTGATGGGCAGGCATGAGGTTCTGTGCTCCAGGGGACCAGTGTAAGCCATGGGCCCGCCCAGGACAAGCTGCATACAACCTCCCAATGGGGACACTGCCAGGACATGGTGACGGGGCAGGGGCAGTCACAAGTGGACAATGCTGAACAAGGCCAGAGGGACCATCCAGAGAGTAACAGGAGCACACAGTGCCCAAAGGAGGCCTCTTCCCATTCCAGGCTATGCCAACCATGCACTGAGCTCTGGACCCACCTGGCCAGGGAGTGACATTTCTGGCCCCAAGCTATCGCCCTACCTGATAGGTCCCGGGGTTCTCCGCCTTCACCGCGTCCACCCCGAGGAGCAGGCCCCACACCTTCCCCCGCACCTGGGCAGGGACGCCCTTGTAAATCCGGCGGCGCAGCTGCAGGAAGGAGGGGCTCTGGTGAGCCAGGCACAGGGCACCCTGGGCAGGCTGGGGGCAGAGGCTGCAGCAGGATGGCAGCCTGGGTGCCTGCTGTCCTGGGAGGGCTCAGGTCAATCCCCAGGGACAGAGGTGGTCTGGGCTTAGGGAACATGGATCTCAGCCATGGCCTCCCTTCCCTGGGCCGGGGCGTGGCCAATCCTGCCATCAGTTGTCTCCCAGCGGGGACCTTGAATGGGAGACAGGAGGCTGAGCCAAGGCCTGTGTCCTTGGAGTTAGGGACCGTGGGCAGCCAGCAGACTTGGAGAAAACCGAGTGCTCCCACAAACGGGGGTGATGAACTCCCAAGGGGCAGAGAAGTTCCCCACAGCTCCTCAGCCGCCAAGCCACCTTCTGAGTGTTCTGATAATTCTGCCAATTCTTCAGAATTTTCAGCCATTTTTGGAGGCTTCGGTTCTGCCGATTCTGCAGGAAGACAGCGACTTTGTTGTCAGCACAGATCTGGGTCTTGGAGAGCGGCCCTCGGAGGCAGCGCCCAGCCTGACCTCTCTGAACCGCATGGACCCACAGGGGGCCCAGACCTGGGCCCAGACCCTCTGAGTGGGTCAGAACCTGTGACCCTTGGCCGCCTCCACAAAAGCCACACTGAGGACGGACACCCCCACTGTCCAACCCTCCAGATGTCCCGTGGCTGTGGGCAGGGTCCCGTGGCTGCATGTCCTTTTAGGGCGGGAGGATGTGGTGGGGTAGCCCTAGAGTTCCTGACTCTGGGTGACTTTGGGTTCTGCCCCTCACCAACACCCAAAACACCAGGCCCTGCGGATCCTCCCAGCCCCACCCCTGCGGTCTCCACAGATAGCTTTCACCTTGGTGATCCAGGCGCTGTCCCGGGGCAGCTGCTTCTCACTGGGAGGCAACGGAGGCACAGCTGTGAGGACCTGAGCCAGGCCCGAGCCTCTCCACTGCCCACGCCAGGCCAGGGAAGGGACAACCCAGGCCCAAGCCCCAAGACTTAGACCAAGAGTTCAAAGAGAAGGCACAAGGCAGCCGTCCTGCCCATGGACACCCTTGGAGGATGGGACCTGGGAATGTGGGGAGCACTGGGCCCGCAAGGTCCCGGGTATCGCAATGCGGCTCTGCTATGGGAGCTCCCTCCTGGGCAGAGACCGGTCCCTGTGCAGGATCTGAGAATCCACAGTCCTGAGACAGGAAGGCTGCCTGGAAGCGGAGGACTGGGCACCCGTGGGAGCCAGTGTCAAGAAATGGCAGAACCACCAACCAGCCCACCACCTGCCCTGAAATCTGCCCAGTGCTGGCAGGGCTGTCATGGTGCCTACTCCTCGACACCCTACCCGGCCGTGGGCTTGGCCTCTGCCACCTGCCTCTCCTGATCTCAGCTGCTCAGGCCGCAACACAAACTCACCCTCTTCCATGTCCCAGGACACCTGGGGCACAGGATGAAGGCCTAGTACCTCCTCCCCTGTCCCCAGCTCCCCGGCTCAGACTCAGGCCAGAGCGCCTTTGCTGAGAACCCTCCCTGCGCAGTCCCTTCCTCAGGACCCCAGCCAGGGGCTCGGCCCTCAGCCCAGCTGCCCCTCGGACCCTGCCAAGGAGGCTGCTCTCCGGGGGCCCCGAGCCCCTGCAGCCCCGGTCTCTCATCCTGTGCCCACACCCTCTCTGCCAGTGACAGGGCTCCTCCCCTCCCAGCTCCCGGGCAGCCCTGTCCTGCCCAGTGTCTCCTGAGGCCCCTATCACACAAGGAGAGCCCAGGCTGTAGAGACAGGTCCCTGCCTCCAGAGCAGGCACTCTGAGAACAGAAGCTGCCCTGAGTGGCCATGCGGTGTGCCGACTCACTGCAGGATGCCCAGCTGATCCGGGAATGGGCGGGTGGCCTCGTCCTCCTCCTCCCAAGGCATCACCAGCACCCCTCCTCGGCGACCCTGCAGCCAGAAGGGCACCCAGGTGAGAAGCCAGGGGTACATGGGCTGGGGAGAGCGGGAGGGCCCCAACCCCTCCATGGCCCTTGGCAGCCCAGTCCGCTGTTGCCATGGACACGGCCGAGGTCCTAGGGCCCTTCCTCCATGGCAGCTGCCTGGCCTGTACCTGCTCATACTTGGTGATGGTCACGGCTCGCTGCCGGGCCTCCAGCAACTCCAGAGCCTCCATGTCTGAGCTGCAAGAACACACTGTAAACAGGACAGAGCCCAGAAGCACCACAGGGAGCTGCTTCCTACCACCCCTCCCTGGGACTCAAGTCCATCCGATCTGAGCCACCGCCAGGCAGGTGGCACCTGACTCTCAGGAACCAGGAGGGTGTCAGTCCAGAGGTCGTGGACATGGATGACACACGAGGGAGAAGGGGGTGCCCCTGACTTCTGCCCCAGACTGACTAAAGGAGCCTTCTCTCCCGTGTGGTGTGGGCTGCCCTCCACTGTGCCCAAACACACCCCTAGAACAGAAGGTCTCCTCTGGCTCCCAGTTCAGAGCCCCAAGTCTCTGACGAGCCCACAACAGGTACCTGTGCCCTGTGCGGAGCTCAGTGCTGACCTGGATGCCCACCCTGGGGACACCTGGGCTGGCACAGACCCACACTAAGGGCATCCTCACAGCCACCCCACTCCATCATGGGAGCACTGACAGGGACCACAGTAACCGCAGTCAGCACACAGCAGGCAACGCCCGTGCTCAGCTGGCGTCACTCATCCGGGAGCCACTGTCCCTCCACAGATACTGGCCCTCTCACCTCTGTCCCAAATCCGTCCTCCTCTGCCGAGTCTGCTCCAGTCTAGGAAAGCACACGAGTCAGTCCCTCACAGACACGAGCAGCCTCTAACTGCCACCACCCACGCAGGAGGATTCCAGGAATGCTGACATCACGGGGTTCCACCAGCAGTGTCACAATGCCACCCTCCCGGGTCAGCAGGGCCTCGTCCCCTCAACTGCCAGATCCCTTGGAGGTGGGTCCTGTGCTGTCTCCACAGCTCTGGTCAGGAGGGCAGGCCCAGGACAGGTGTTCTGGAGCCAGGTGCACCTGTGCCTCTGGCCCCTGTCTGGCCCTGAGACTGAACCCTGCTCTCTATAGAACAGCCTTTAAGCCTCATAAGTTTGAATAAAGTTCCCGCAGTGAGCCCACTTCCTAACTGGGTTCCTTGTTTTGTCCTTGATGAGTTTCTCCTGTTCCTTATATACTCTGGGTGTTAACCCTTCATCGGATGCGTAGTTTGTAAATATTTTCTCCCGTGTCGTTGGTTTCTTCTTCACTTTGCTGGTTGTTTCCTTTGCTGTGCAGAAACTTCTTAGCTCAGGGTAATCCCATGTTCACTTTGCTTTCCTGTGCTTCTGGGGTCTTCTCCAAGTAGTCTTTGCCCAGACCCATGTCCTGCAGTGTTTCCCCTATCTTTTCCTTCAGGAATTTCAGGGTTTCAGGTCTTAGGCTTAGATCATGGATCCACTGTGAGTCGACTTTTGTACAGGGTGCAAGATACGAGTCTTGTTTCAAACTTCTGCAGGTAGAAACCCAATATTCCCAATGTCGTCTGAAAAAGTGTCCTTTCTTGGAGGAATTTAGGTCTTTTGTCAAATATGAGTTGGTCAAAGATGAGTGGATTACTATCTGGGGATTCTCTTCTGTTTAATTAGACTACACGTCTATTTTTGAGCCAATACTAGTTTGTTTAGTTTATAACAGCCCTGCAGTAGGTTTTGATATCTGGTACTGTGATGCCTCCAGCTTTGATTTTGTTATTAAAGATTGTTTTGTCTATTTGGGATCTTTGTGCTTGCATATTAATTTTTGGATTTCTTTTTACATATGTGATGTTTGTCCTTGGTATTTTCATTGAGATCACGTGGAATATGCAAATTGCCTTGAGTAATGTGATCCCTTGGATAGTTTAATTTTCCCAAATCAAAAGCAAGAAAGATTTTTCCATTTTGGTGTGTTCTTGTATATCTTTCATTAATAATTTTTCATTTACATTCTAGAGATCATTTCCATTCTTAGTGAAATTTATATCAAGGTACTTGGGGTTTTTTTTAATGAGTATATTTAATGAGATTTCTTTCTCAGCCAGAGCTGTATGTGAGAATGCTGTAGATTTTTATGTTCTATCCTGCAACTTTACAACTTCTTTGATGAGTTCCCAGAGTCTCTCAGTGGAGTCTTTTTGTGCCTGTGTGTAAGGAGCATGCCATCCACAACAAGGTGGACCGCCTCCTTCCCACTTCGTATGCCTTTGATTCCTCTTCCTTGCCTAGTGGCTCTGAGTAAAACGTCTAGAATTATATAGAATAATTACGGTGAAACTGGGCACCCTTTTCTGGGTCCGGCTCTTAATGGGAATACTTCCATCTTTTCCCCATTCAATATGATGATGGCTGCGTGTTTGCTCACTATTGCCTTGAGTGTGTTGCAGTGTGTTCCTTCTATAGCCAGTCAATCTTTATGGTGTCCACCATGACAGAATGCTCTATCTAATCAAATGCTTCCTCCTCATCTATTGAGATAATCTTATTTATTTATCTTCCATTTTGCTCATGTGACATATCGTGTTACTGATTTGCATGTGTGGACCCCTCCCTACAATGGGCACTGGGAGCATGTGGCTGGCAGCTCTGTGTCTGTTCTCTCTCCTCACTGCTCCATGGAGTCTGTGTTCTGTTCTGTCTGCTCCATCCATTTGTTCACCACTGACAATCTCTCTCAGTCAGTCCCTGGGAACGTGGTCCTCCCTTTGTGTCTCTGGCATCTGTCTGTGCAGAGGTCAGTGTGGCCTGTCCCTGTTCAGGCATCCTGGACCCTCCCTGCCGGCCGTTCTTACTCTGCAGGCCACTCTAGCCTTGGGACTCTGTAGAGAGCCCAGCTAGAATGACCTCTAGCTCTGGGGAGCCCAGAGGGCCACCAACACTGGGATCTCAGCAGCTCTTCCATCTCTCAGTTTTTCTCCCCTTCCCTCTGTCACTCTGCCTTTCAAGTCTAGATAGATACAGAGAAAGAGAGAGAGAGAGAGAGAGAGAGAGAGATCTTTTCTAAAATTGAATGGCTCCATCAGTTGCCAAGACCTTGAAATGTTTCTGCACGAGTGGGGTTGGTATAAGGAGCTCCTGGTTCCCCACTTCCCAGGGTAACCACAGGGCTGGTGATGGTCCCTCCTCCCAGAGTGCAGTGGGAGCTGAGTGCCCTGTTGTCTCCCACTGCCATTCTAGGGCCACCCCCAGGAAAGATGGTGCCCTCAGGGGTGAGCTGATCCCCACATGCCCGGACCTCCCTCATCCCCACAGGAGCAAGGCAGGTGTGGAGCACATTGCTCACCTCTGCGCACCCACTGTGGGCACGCTCGGGTAGCCACAAGTCCACATTGGACAGGTGACTTCATTATCATAATGGACGCTGTTCTGTGTCCTGCAGCAAAACTGCACCCAGGGAGCCCTGCCTCTACTGCCTCCATGAGACCCTGCTCCCCACCTGAGCCAAGCACAGGGAAGACGTTGATAGGTTTCGCTCCATCAGAGTTCATCTGTAGTGGCAGACGCTCCCCAGACACATGGGGACACATGTGAAGCCACCAAGAAGCTGTTTACAGTGGACCCAAAATTGACAAGAGTGAGCAACAACTAGCACAAATCAACGCACAAATGGAGATCAGGTGGATGTAACCATAGGAATAATAAAGGGAGGGGGTTGACAGGAGCCAAGAGTTGGATCTGAAAGTCAAAGAGCCAGGGCATGTGGCAGCTTCCAGCAGCTGGGAGAGGCAGCGACAGATTCTCCATTGGAGAATTCATTGACTGATTAATGAGATGCAATGTGATAGAGAAGGAGAGACAGAGAGAGATTCCATGTGCTGCCTCATCCCCAAAGGCAGACAGAGCTGGACCAGGCAGAGCCAGGATCTGGGAACTTGTCCAGCTCTCCCACAAGGGTGCAGGGGCCCTCGCCAAGGCTGTCAGCTGCTGTCTCCCAGGCTCTTTGGCAGGAAGCTGGATTGGAGCAGAGTGGCCAGGCCTGGAACTTACATCCTGACATGAGACGCAGACTCCCCAGGAGTCACCTTAACACAAGGCCCCACTCCCCCGACCCAGGACACTGTTTGGGCTTGCTCATCTAGGTTGTCCAGAGCACTAAATTCAGAGGCTTGATTTTTAGCAGGGAAGCCCCTGTGACTGACAGGTCTCTGCTGCCCTCCTGTGGGCAGTGCTGTACAGCCACACCTGCTCTGCAGTGGTGCTGGCCTGTGCTGACAGCTTTGAGAGGGACCTCTTGGCTCTCTCAGACTGGGCTCCTAGTCACTTGGGGCTGTTTGGGGGAAAGCTCCCACATCTTAGTCCTCTGTCCAACAAGATCAAGTGACGCTGGCCCGGGGGCCTCCCCAGACACCAACAATGAATTCATCTTGCTCCTGGCACCCAAGAAGGCCTTGGGAAACTCCTCCTACCCAGCTCTGCTCTGCAAAAGGTCCATCCTGTGCCTCCCTCCTGGGCTGCTCTAAGATTCCTGAGCAAGGAAAATCCACTGTTTGCCCCGAATCCTCATACTCACTCTCCTCACCACACTGACAGCAGGGTCAGGGTTCTTTCCCCAGGCAGCAGTGTTCCCAGTGGACACCAACAGAAGGTCCTACAACCTGACACCTCCCCTATCTGCCTGGAGATGGCGTCAGATGTCCCCAGACTGCCCCTCACTCCCGATGCCAGCAGCAGGGCCCGGGGGGGGGGGGGGGGGGGTCACCGTTGAGCAGGTTCACGTTGTGCTGCACACCAACTTGTCTGTGTCTGGGGAGACGGCGCACACTCACGTGCAGTGAGGTACATGCAGCTGCTGATCACCTACAAGGCCCGCCCGGGACAGCAGAGCCCAGGATCTAGTGTGAGCCCGTCAACCAAGGCTGTGGACAGCTGCCCAGGGCAATGCAGTCTCACGGGCACAAACTCCACTTGCACCACTGTGAGGGACCCAGAATGCAGGCTCTGCTGGGTGTGGACCCTGGGACATCAGGACACATTGGGTTGATCATTTTCGGACAAACCCCAGCCCGGGTCTAAGGCTGCCCTCCCAGCTCGTGACACTGGACTCCCAGCACATTCTGAAGTTGTCCTGGAGAACCACAAGGAAGAAGGTGGGGGAACTAGGTCTGTCCAAGCCTCCCACCCCCAGGGAGGTGTCCTGCAATGACCTGTGCTTCTGACCACCCGGCTCCATACTCAGCGTCCCCGTGCCCTCCCCGCCTCAGGTCAATCCTGTGTGAGAAGGGCTCACAGAACACAGGGCAGCACTTACCTGTCCAGTTTATGATGACAATCACTCCAGAGAAAGACGCGTCCACAGCCGAGCCTGCAGAGGGGAGAGGCGCGGGCCTTCTGCCCTCCCCGGGGAGCACCACCCTCCCAGCGCCTCCTGTGTCCAGCAGGTTCTCCAGGCTCTCCATGGAGGCTTCCTCGGGCAGCATGATGACCAGGTCATTGGCACTGATGGGGACCTCAGCCCTCACCTCCCTACTCCCAACCCTGCCCGCTCTTGGAAAGAGGCAGAAAGTTCCAACCTCCGAACCACACGGCTGTTCCCCGAGCACAAAGCCCCATCCTGAGACTGCCCGGGACTCCCTGCCTCCACCTGCCATCCCCTAGCATCCAAACCATACGTACTGGGGGAGTCATTGTCCTAGCAGTTACGCTGTCTCTGGGACCCCTTTGCTCCATATGTGAGAACCTGGGTTTAAATCTCAGCGTAACTCCTTGTCCAGCTCAAACTCCTGCACATGGTGATATGCGGCAGGGAGGGCTGAAGTCACGGGTTCCCTTGTACCCACCTGGGAAAATTGGATGGAGTCCTGGACTCTTGAACTCAATCTGGCCCAGTCCTGGCCATTGTGTACTGGCAAATGGGAGCGCTCTCTCTCTCTCTCTCTCTCTCTCTCTCTCTCTCTCTCCTGCTCTGAAATAAATGTTTTAAAAGACACTTATGCAAGACTTTTAAGGACAATGTGTCAATAAGAGTAAGAAGGGAAGAAACCACATACACATTTCTTTTTTAAAACTGATTTTAGGGGCTGGCGCCGTTGCTCACTTGGTTAATCTTCTGCCTGCGGAGCTGGCATCACATATGGGCGATGAGTTCTAGTCCCGGTTTCTCCTCCTCCAGTCCAGCTCTCTGCTGTGGCCCCGGAAGGCAGTGGAGGATGGCCAAAGTGGTTGGGCTCTGCACCGCATGAGAGATGAGGAGGAAGCACCTGGCTCCTGGCTTCGGATCGGTGTTGTGCGTCAGCTGTGGCAGCCATTTTGGGTGTGAATCAACTGAAGGAAGACCTTTCTCTCTGTCTCTCTCTCACTGTCTAACTCTGCCTGTCAAATTAAAAAAACAGATTTTACTTCTTTATCTGAGAGGTAGAATTAGAGTGGGGAGGAAAGAGTAGGGGGGAGAGAGAGAGAGAGAGAGAGAGAGGGAGAGGGAGAGAAAGAGAGAGAGGTCTTCCACCTACTGGTTCACTCCCCCAGATGGCCACAATGGTTGGAGATGGACAGATCTGAAGTCAGGTACCAGGAGCTTATTCTAGGTCTCCTACACAGGTGCTGGGACCCATGCACGTGGGCCATCTTCTAGTGCTTTCCCAGGCCATAGCAGAGAGCTGGGTCAGAAGAGGAGCAGCTGGGACCGAACCTGAGCCATATGGGATGTCAGTGTGGCTGGAGAAGCTTAGCCCTCTACAGCACAGCACTGGCCTTGTACATTTCTTATTATTTCACACTTCATCCTTGGGGATGCAGTCTCCCTCTTTGTGTTTGCTAGTTCCTTCCTTGTACTTGGTGGGGCTAGGGATTGGATGGATGACTCACCAAGATAAGACACAACTGTGACCTTTCCTTCCAGACAGGAACTTCTTTCCAACCCTGGCTCAGGAGTGTCCACGGGCCCTGAGCAGTGTCCAGAGAGCAGAAACCCCAGTGCTCCCTGCTTCCTTCAGCCTCTGCTTGGCAGCAGGAGCGTGGTGCTGCCACCTGGTGGACACGGACCGCGTTCTATCTTAACCCGCTTCCTCCATGGATGCTGAGGTGCCCTCTTCTGCAGGGCAGAGAAGAGAGAGATTGTAGACTTGCATTGATTGGGATGTCTTTCCTTGTCCAATCTGGCAGGGGCCACCACCGAACGCAAACACACACACACACACTCAGGATGCTGGGCTACCAAGGCTTAGGGCCAATGATGGGCTTCGGGTGGCCGTGCAGAAACCCAGGGGCTCCAACAGAAGAACTTCAGGATTGTGCCCAGAGAACTGGGCTGCCATGAACTTGCCTGTCTCCAGTGCCGGGATCTCCGGTGTTCAGCAGAAGCCTCGTCTGTGTTCTGCTCTAAACTTCCTGATAGCTGCTGATGTGGACTTCTCACAGCTGGCCGTCGGGCCATCACCCACTCCCTTTCAGCCTTTAAACATACAAGGGTGTTAACTGCATTGATATTTAACAATACCTCCTGCTTTGGCCCCCAGTAGGCATTTGGGGAATGAAACAGTGGATAGGAACACTCTCTCTCAGAAACATAAATTTAAAAACAAAATAAAAGAAGAATTCCAGGATGCGTGCCTCTTCCCCAACGGGTGGCAGTGCTGAGGTCTCAGGGCCTCAGAGTGAGTGGTGTCCTTCCCTGAGGAGTCAGTCCAGGACCCCCAGTGCCCTTGAAATTCAGCCCTAGAGAAGGGACGGGGGCGGAATACCACAGTGAAAGCAGATAGCTAAACCTGCCCTCACTTTCAGTGGATTTTATGAAATAAAAATGCATTCTGATCTCAGGGACAGAATCCTCCCCAGTCTCTTGTCTGATAGGAGATACAAATGTTGTAAAACGAGGTATGTGGGTGACAGGTGAGCCACTCTGACCAGAATCTCTGTTTAGCACAGGTCATAGGGAAACCGCTCACCTCACAAAGCCCGCAGCATCTTACGGCTGCCACAGACAGCACTCACTGCGCCGTCACCAGGTGCTCGGCACGAGAGACAGCCTTCACTGTTCTGCACACCTATTTCCTCCAAGAGGAGAACAACTTTGAAATAAAATGCAAAGCAGACGTAGGATTTGGCAATGACACTGGGACAGTCGATGACACAGAGAGGACATGGCTGAAGCAGAGACGCAGGGGTGAGGGTGGCACTTGGACGTGATTTTGCATCAAGGATGTGAGGGGTGGTGGCTTCTATGGTGGCGACATCAGTTCTACTTCCCTCCTGGCGAGTGTGGCTCCTTGGACTTACAAGGTTGTGGCCCAGAGTCACCCTCCAATTCCTGCAAAAACTTCAAGACACAAAGGATAGCCATTTTTAAAAATACAAGTACTTCTGGCACCAGCTGAGGAAGGATCTACAAAAGGGCGGGACTGGATGTCCAGAAAACTCCAAGTTCTGGGGACAGAACGCTGGCATGGTCTGCTCCATAGCTCATTGGCCAAAAGGGCACTTGGGACAGCCCTGCTGGAAGCATCGTGCCACCTCCACGGTGAATCCAGCACAAGTCATGGCTACATGGGACCTTTGATCACTGACACAATCTCTGATGTTCCACAGACCCATGAGCTCAAGGAGATGAAGCCCCTTCCCCAGGGCACCCAGCTGGGCAGCCACAGACCCAGAGCTGTGCAGATCTAGATGCTGTGCTGTTTGCACTACACCTCACACCCTCTCTGTTCCTCCTCATCCCTAACTTTCCAGAAAAATGAGCAAACAAATGAGGTGAGTTCCATGGGCTTTACTTTTTTTTATCTAAGAAATGACTTCTTCGGTAAGATGCTTCAGTCTCCCATGGCCAAGGCCAGAATACCCATATTAGGGCAAGAGATTGGCTCTGTCCTGGGCGTGAAGGCAGCTCAGGGACTGTTGGTCAGCAGGGAATTTGGCAAGAGCCAGCAGCTCCCTCCCCTTTGTCTCATTTGCATGCAGAACAGAGGCAGGCAGGGTGGGTGCTGGACACCTAGAAGGGGACTGCACGCTGGCATGATGGTCTGAAACTGATACCTTACACTTCACAAAAATAACAGTTCTAGATCGAGGTCTCCCACATGGATGCTTGAGGTCCAAGCACGTGGGCCATCTTCCACTGCTTCCCCAGAGCATTAGTAGGGAACTGGATCAGAAGTGGATCTGCTGGGACACAAACCAGAGCTCACATGGGATGCAGATGTTGCCGGCAGTGCATTAACTGATGAGCCGCAGCACCAGACACTAAGAGGAGCATTGACACCAGGATTATGGAGGTTGAGAATTCCCAGGGTAAGACTGCAAGGTGGAGACCCTGGGATCACCATGGCATGGCTCAGTCCCAGCATGGAGGCCTCACAGCCAAGGAAACCAATTCACAGCTCCAAGTCTGAGACTGAAACATTGAAACCCTGGGGGCTGCTGCTGTGGAATTCAAATGGCAGAGAACCCGGGGTCTTGAGGCCCAAGGACAGGAGAAGAGTGTCCCTGCTCCAGGAGAGAAAGAACATCGCCTGTCCCAGCTGGGTGATCGCCTCCTGCACACGTTGTCAGTCAGTCTTCTACCTCTTAGTCCACCTACTCCCATGCCAATTTCGTTTGGAAATGTCCTCCCAGACAATGCAGAGAGAAGGCATTGCCAGTTCTTAGGGATTCCTTAATCTAGTCAAGTTGACCCATCACAGCTGGCTGAAACCTAGTTTGCTAAAGTTAACAGGAGGAGGGGAGGAGTGGGGGCCAATCCTGGGACCCAGAGTTTCTCCAGGACCAGGAAGGCCCAGAGGAGGGGCCCTGAGGGTGGTGCCAGGATGGGGAGGAGCCAGTGTCTGTGGCTGGGGTTGCTCTGTGGTTTCCAGAACGCAGGCTTCCACCAGATTTTGTCATTGCCTCACTCTTTTTAACAAAAAGAACTTTCCTCAAAGCAAATTACTACATTACAATTGCAGAAAGCTTTGAAAATACAGGAAATATAAAGAAGAAGCTGCATGTCGTTCATAATGTTCACATTCATAATTTCCACTGAGGCATCCACAATCTACTTTTTTGTCTGTATTTCCAGCTAATAAATGTTCATACCTCACATATATTTAAAAATAAATTTTATATTACATGTTTGTTTAGAGAAGAATATGGCGCAGCTCACTATGCTAATCCTCCACCTGCGGCTCCAATACTCCGGGTTCTAATCCCTGTTGGGGCACCGGATTCTGTCCCGGTTGCTCCTCTTCCACTCCAGCTCTCTGCTGTGGCCCGGGAAGTCAGTGGAAGATGGCCAAGTGGCTTGGGCCCTGCATCCTCATGGGAGACCAACAGGAAGCACCTGGCTCCTGGCTTCAGATCGGCCCAGTGCGCCAGCCGTGGTGGCCATTTGGGGGGTGAACCAACCGAAGGAAGACCTTTTCTCTCTCTCTCTCTCTCTCTCTCTCTCACTGTCTAACTCTGCTTGTTCAAAATAAAAAAAGAAAAGGATATTTATTAAAAATCCATCAAGAACAACCATTAGGGGCAGTCATGGTAGCTCAGTGAACTAAACCATTGCTTGTGGTGCTAGCATCATCTATCAGTTTGCCGGTTCCTGTCCCAGCTTCTCTGTTTTGGATCTAGCTTCCTGCCACTGTGCCAGGGAGAGCAGTGCATGATTTCCAAAGTGCTGGGCCCTGCCACCTACATGGGAGATCCAGATGGAGTTCCAGGCTCCTGGCTTTAGGCTGACCAAGCCCTGGCTATTGTGGTTATTGTGGCCATTTGGGAAGTGAACCAGCAGCTAGAAGTTTCTCTCTCTTTCTCTCTTCTCTCTCTCTCCCTTGCTCTCTCTCTTTTTCTCTCATCTATCTCTGCGACTATCTCTATCTCATCTGTCTTTATCTCTCTGAATCTCTGCCTTTCAAATAAATAAACCTTTAAAAACATCCATTATTCCCTGGAATGGGTACATTAATTTTTACCAGTCCTACCCTCGTGGATATTTAGACTGATTGCTCAGAGTCTGCTCATAGTCTGATGCTACAAATAACATTACTCTCACTTTGTGTACATAAATCCTTAACCACATGTCTAGTAATTTTCTTAACATTGCTTATTGGTTTTCAGAAGAGAAGTTACTTGATTAGAACCTAAGAATATTTCAAGACAAGTTGATACACATTGCAGAATTGTTATACAGATTATGAGTATAATTCCTTAATTCAATTTCTCACCTGGAATACTTAGATGAAAAATAAAAATAAAGCACACTGCTTTACATGTTAATTTGCAGATATTTGATTACTAGTTCAACCCTTGTTTCTGCTTCTCTAGCTCCAGATTGGTATGACGAAATTTGTGCCCTGTGTTACATTTAAGGGTTGTTTTAGGATTGCAGGGATTTTATAATTTTAAAAATTTCAGGCAAAAAACATTACAAATAAATAGTTTTGGCAGCATACTGCTAAAATAAGTTCTCACATTTGAAAAGGATCCTTTCTCTATGGTTAGGTTCCAAGTTCACTGATGAAACCATTAGTGGTAGAGGCAAGGTTAAGCCCTCCTTTCAGCAAGTTCTCTGATCTTACCCTGCTGTGTACCAAGCTGTTGTGGACCTGGGAAAGCTCACTTGTTCCATTCAGCAGTTCTTGATAACATAGGGCAGAGTGGTGGAGGTGAGGAGTTGACTATAAAATTATTCCACACCTTCATGTTGATTTTAAACCTGTTATTGTTGTCACATCCATTTGTGCAGGAATATTTACTGAAAGGAAGGCATGGTTATAGTATGTAATAAAATAACATATACACCATCAGAGCCTTGTACATACAGAACAGAATTATGTACTAAAACATCCAGGTGGTGTTCTCTGAGTGGTGGAATTATGAAGGAGTCTCTGTTCTTTTCGGCTATCACAGTTCTGAGTTCATTACTGTCTCGGGGGAACATAAATTCCCCACCAGCCTGACTGAGGCTGATCCTTCTCTCCTAGGGGCTCTCCCCTGAGGAATGAGTTGCTGGAGGACAGGGGTGGGGAACGACCACCCGGTGGGTCTATAATCTGAGGAAATCATTACGTCTGGCTCTGCCAAGCAACCACAGGAAGAACTAGAATTTCGATAAATCTCTAGCAGGCTAGCTTGTAAGTGGATAATTGTGTTGTCCCACAAATGATGTTAAAACTATCCAAATGGCACTGGGCAGACAACAGTTCCCCTCCCTTGCTGAGGAAGAAACACTAGGGTATGACGTGGCAGCCCTGGGGGTGAGGCGGGCAGGTGGGCACAGAAGACTGAGGGAGGTAGACTGGCTGCATGCTCACTGATGAGTGCTCAGACAGTGATGCTCCAAGTGCAGACCTATTCATGAGGATCTTGCTAAATACAGGTGTTGGCTCACTAGGTGTGGAATAAGGGCTAAGCGTACATTTTTTTTGACAGGCAGAATTAGACATGAGAGAGAGACAGAAAGACAGAGAGAGGTCTTCCTTTTCTGTTGGTTCACCCCTAAGTGGCCGCTATGGCCAGTGTGTTGCGGACGGTGCACCGCACCGATCCGAAGCCAGGAGCCAGGTGCTTCCTCCCAGTCTCCCATGCGAGAGCAGGGCCCAAGGACCTGGGCCATCCTCCACTGCCTTCCCAGGCCACAGCAGAGAGCTGGACTGGAAGAGGAGCGACCAGGACAGAATCCGGCACCCGGACCTGGACAAGAATCCAGGGTGCTGGCGCCACAGGCAGAGGATTAGCCTAGTGAGCCACAGTGCTGGCCATAAGAGTGTATTTCTAACAAGCTCCCAAGTGGTGTGGATGCTGCTGGCTCATGGACTACATGTTCAATAGCAAAGACTTGTCTTTGATGTCCCCAGACAGAGGGTGCTTCAGAAGAGGAGATCCAACTCAGCCAAATGGTGATGAAATTCTGGGCCAACTTTGCTCGGAATGGGTGAAGCTGGTGACCAGGATGGAGCAGGGTGGGAGGGTCGGAAGCTCATACCTATTGAGAGGGGTAGTGTCTAAGGTTTGGGTGATCAGATTCCTGACTCTGTTACAAGGGAATAACTCCAAAACGTTAGTTATTCAGTGAGATGGAGAGCTCCTCATATCTTGCAGATGTGAGAGTGAGGGGGCCTCTAAGTGCCTCAGAGGGGTTTTGGTACTGCGGAGAAGCTTAAAGGAATTTCTATTTTTTTCTGTTCCCAGCAACCCCAATAGGGAGGGGTTGCCCCATTGGCCAAAATATGATCAGAAGGAAGGGTATCTGAAGACTGGTGCCATCACACAAGCAGCCCAGAGCTGAAAGACAAGGAGTGGCTTTCTGGACAGAACTACTGGCCAAGCAGGTGGTGGAGAAATCACCCTAGACAGAACACGTGGAGTGGGAAGTGTGAGACCCAGCCAGCCTCAGGAATATGAAGGAAGCAGGAGTGGGGTATTCCACAGGCATTTGCAGGTCAAAGAGGCATCTGATTGTGGAGGCTGGAGATTGTTCTGGTGGAAAGAGGCAGAGGCCAGGGGAAGAAATGTACTTGTGACAGCAGTGAGGTGAGTAAATATTCACGGGGGACCACATCATTGTCTTTGTCTAGGACTGGAGGTTGGTCCATCATCCAAGAGAGTGAGGGGTGAAGTGAGAGCCACCATCAATAGGTAAGTGACTACGCTGGTGTTGATGTGTTCACTGGACTAGCAGCGTGCGGGAGGCAGGGCCCTTGGAGGTATTAGGTAGGTGCTGGACATAAACCAGTCTCTGGGCCACCGAAGATTTACACAATAGGCAATGGGCATTCCTCTCCTGTCTTCCAGAATTAGACGTGTGAATCATCAGTGTGAAGCCGGCGCCGTGGCTCAATAGGCTAATCCTCCACCTTGCGGCGCCGGCACACCGGGTTCTAGTCCCGGTTGGGGCGCCGGATTCTGTCCCGGTTGCCCCTCTTCCAGGCCAGCTCTCTGCTATGGCCAGGGAGTGCAGTGGAGGATGGCCCAGGTGCTTGGGCCCTGCACCCCATGGGAGACCAGGAAAAGCACCTGGATCCTGGCTCCTGCCATCGGATCAGCGCGGTGCGCCGGCTGCAGCGGCGGCCATTGGAGGGTGAACCAATGGCAAAGGAAGACCTTTCTCTCTCTGTCTCTCTCTCTCACTGTCCACTCTGCCTATCAAAAATAAAAAAAAAAAATCATCAGTGTGGAGTGCTTCTGTAAAGGAATGGGGCTGGTGACTGACAAAGTGTTCCGATGCTGCCGATGCCCACATCCCCTGTTGTAGTGCCTGGGTTTTCAAGTGCTGGCTGCTTGTTTCCAATCCTGCGTCCTAAGATGGGCACCCTGAGTGGTGATGGTTCACATACGTGGGTCCCTGCCACCCTTGCCGGAAACACGGTGGGTGTTGTGGGCTTCTATGCCACGCCCAGCTCTGTGGGCACTCGGGGACTGACCCAGCTGATGAAGATCTCTCTCCATCTGTCCTCTCCTATCTCTCACTGTCTCTGCCTTTCAAATAAAAGAACCAAAACATCATGAAGGGAGAGGGGGACACCAGCATGTTTGCTGTCCATTGTATTTCTTCTGTGAACAAATGTTTGCTCAAGTCCTTAAGCCAAACAAAAATTTTGCCTGCAATTATGTACTTGAAAAACAGAGGCAGAGACAGACAGACACACACACACAGAGTGGGTGGGGAGGGAGATCATCCCAAGGTCACCATTTTTCCAGGTATTTTGTTTTGGACACGGGTGTTTTTCTTGTCTACTGTTTTCTTTGCCCTGAGACAGGAGCTCGGCTGCTTAGGAAGCTGCACAAGTGAAATGCCCCAAGGTTCAGCATGGAAGACCTGGGTCCTCAGGAGGGTGCTGCTGTATGTTTGTTTTCTGATAGCTCTCACTGCCACACTGGAAGGAGCAGGAGGCGCATCAATGAACTTACTTTGTCCCTGAGTGTGGCAGGGAGAGGAGGGGCCAGTGTTGTGGTGTAGTGGGTAAGGCCACCGCCTGCAATGCTGGCATCCCATATGGGTATCTGTGTTCTGGCTGCTCCATTTCTGATCCAGCTCCCTGCGATGGCCTGGGAAAGCAGTGGAAGAGGCCCAAGTGCTTGCACTCCTGCCACCCACACGGGAGACCTGGACGGAACTCCTGGCTCCTGGCTTTGGCCTGGAACAGTCCTGTGTGTTCTGGCCATTTGGGGAGTAAACCAGGGGAAGGAAAGTCTGTCTGTCTGTCTCTCCCTCTCTGTCTCTACCTATTCCTCTCTCTATGTAACTCTGAATTAAAAAAAAAGAGAGAGGAAAAATAGATAGTGAGAGAAGCCAGTCCCTCTGTCACAATTGACAATCAAACCTTTGCAGTCTGGCTTTGGGGAAAGAGTGCCATCGATGGATCCCCGAGTAAAGATTCTCTCACAGCCTGTGAAAGGCAGCCCAGCCCCAGGCTGTTGTCCCACAGTTGATGTGAACGGGAAGTTTTTGTTTTTGTTTGTTTTTAACGATATATGTATTTGTTTGAAATGCAAAGTTACAGAGAGGCAGAGAGAGAAAGAGAAAGAAAGAGGGAAGTTTTCCATCTGCTGGTTCACTCTCCAGATGGCCCCAGTGCCTGGAATTGTGCAGATCGGAAGCCAGGAGCCTGAGCTTCTTCTTGGTCTCCCACAAGTTGCAGGGGCCTAAGGACTTGGGCCGTCTTGTACTGCTTTCCCAGGACACAGCAGAGAGCTAGATGGGAAGTGGAGCAGCCGGACTGGAACTATTGCCCATATGGGATGCAGGCAGTGCAGCGGTGGCTCCAGCCCTAGTGAGAGGTTGTGAAGGTCCATCCAACCCTCCCATCAGAGCAGCTATGCCAGGTGATGAATGAGAAGTGGAACCATTGAACCCCATGGACATGAGACTCCTGCTTCACCTCTTTGTTATGAAAGAGATTCCTTGATTAAGGAATTGTTCTCTGGGGTCTATGACCACCACTGGGTCTTCTGAAAGCATCACAGGAAGGAAGAGAAATCTCTGTACCTGTACCTGTACCTGTCGCTGTGGCTGTGTCTGTATCCACATGTGTGTGTGTGTCTCTATCTAAGCTGAATCTCTCTATATATACACCTTTGTCTACCTGTGTATCTGTATCCATTTCTGTATCTAAATCTCTGTCTCTCTGTATATCTGTGTTTGTACACACACGTATGTCTGTATTCCCGTCCAGATCCACAGTTGTGTATCCATGTCCACACCCGTATCCACACCTGTCTGTAGATCTACCCAGAATCTATTCCCGTGAGGACAAATCGCTGCTGCTTCCATGATGCACACCAGCTTTCCAGCAAGTGGCCAGGGAGGGGCCCTGGAGGCAGAGCATCCACCAGCATGGCCAGGGCCTGATCCCCCAGCCAGGACAGAAACCCTGTGTAGGGACCCGGGATTGGGCATGAAGGGGTACAGGCAGGGGCCGGCTGCAAGAAGCCTCCATTCCAGGGGAGGGGGTGGCCCTGCGCTGTGCCGCACACAGGAGTCACAGCAGGGGCAGGGGATCATCTGGGGATCCGGTCTGCTGACCACATGGACAGTGAGGGCCAGGAGGAGAAGGAGTCAGGGCACGGGGACCAGCAGGGCTTCAGGTGCTCGCTGCTGCCAACAAGTCCTCCTGAGCATCCAACAAGACCAGGAGCCGCCTGCTCCCTCCTCACTGCAGTGCTGCTGCTCAGGATCCCAGGGCTCACACAGGGCTGGGAGAGCAGCTGCTCCTGGAGCAGGCTCCCCACGCCCTCTGCCCACCCTGGATGCAGCCATCTGGCTCCCCCATTCCCCATGCAGGGAGCAGATGAAATAGGTGCAGTCCAGGGTGTGCTCTGAGGGAACAGCGATGACAGGGCCATGGGTATTGGGAACTGGACTGACCCTTGCTCTCAATCGTGGCCTACCCTACATGGTAATATTGGCCAGACTAGACAAGAAAGCTCGCTACCCACAGAGGGCCATGTTGGCTTCTGCTTTCATCTCCAGAGAGCACAAGTGAGCACTTGTGGCCCTGAGCCCTTTGTAGGACACCCAGTGACATGAGCCCAAGTCCAGGTTGGAGTTACACACATGTAGTCCAGCCATTGCCACACCTGGATCCTGGAAGGTCCTGGTCCTTCCAGACACATGCTTAGCAGTGAACCTGAACCACGAGGGTGGCGCTGTGGCCTTCAGATGAGCTGGGTTCAGCTCCCTTTTGTGAGGCAGAGAGTTGAAGAAGGAGCTGGTGAAGTTGGGAGGTCAAGGGCCAGTGGGCAGCTGGAGGCCAGGCAGGGAACCCACCCAGGGGATGGTCCCCCGGCTCATTCCTAGAGCACGAACGTGTGCCCTTACCCTGTTCCCCTGTCTCAAGAGCACGCTCTGCCCCAGATGAGGCTGCCGAAGAATGGAGGCTGACCCCAACAGGAGAGTGCCCACCTGACTGGGCAGCAGGTGTCTGCACTTAGCCCCCAGGGTCGAAGTCCAGGGCCACCATGAGGGGACACCGATGCTCCTTGACTTTCTCAGGTGACTGACCTACTGGTCCTAGGTCTGTGTTCTCTGGAGGCCTCTCTGGCCAGTCCCAGTTTCAGGAGGTCTGGAGGACTGGATTCATGGAGGAGGGGGAAGAAAGGCAGGGAGGAGTTGGACCCACGGAGGGGAAGGGACGCTGGACCTCGCCAGCCCAGGATAGGGGCCTGAGGTGACCTCACACCTCACACAATGCTGTGCACAATGTCAAATGCCATGGGGCATGGGGACCCTCAGGAATCAATGGATGGCCGGGAACCAGGCCTCTGGCTGAGATTGGGGCCTGCAGTATCTGTTGCCTTGCACGAAGTCCATTGGGAACCTCTGCAGACAGGCCTTGAGGGACACAAGAATGGACCAAACCCTTCAGAAACAAACTTTTTATTCTATTTCCATCAATAAGGGGCAGGGGGAACCCTGGGTCACTCCTATGAGGTTGAGGGCAACCAGCACCTCTGCTTTTGCCATCTCCACAATGTGTTGGCCACACAGTCTTGCTGCCTCCACAGGCCACCAAATTGGTGATTCAGTGCATGCCCAGACCCCAGGGAGTCAGAGAATGTTCTAAGAGGAGGGATGGGTGCCAGATGCAAGCCCAGCTCAGTGGACAGCAACCATGGACTGGATGGACTCCTCCTGACCTCAGCTACTGGGTAGGGGGCACAAAGCATACATGGGACCCTGACTTTGGGACCCAGGTGCAGGTGAGGCCAGGGGAGGCTGCTAAGGATCAGGGACCCAAGCAGTGAAGGACCCTTGTCAATAAGAAGGACACGGTGTAGGCAGGGTCCATTGACTTGCAGGGTGGTAAAGTGGTCCCATATTTTCCTGCATGGCCTCAGCGTGACAGCCTCACCATGGAGGAGGCCACCAGGCTCTGCCAGCACTCGGGGTCATGAACCCACCATGGGCCTGGCCCTAGGGATGCTCCACCCACCACTGCCTGAGTGCATGGTCTGCAGGGGCCACAGGGCAGGGGTCCTCGGGCCTGTCTCAAGTTCTGGGGGACACAGGTGGAGCTGGAGTAACAGGGGCCAGGGCAGAAGGGGCGGGGCTCACAGTTCTACTTGGTTTTGTTCTCTGGGGTTCCAGGGTCTCCAGCTGGCAAGGACTCCCTAGGCTTAGGAAAGCCAGCTCCTTGTGCCATGCGGAGGTCATCCCCTGAGATGTGGACTGAGCACAGAGGCTCTGATGCCCCGAGGAACAGGTCTGGCTCCCAGGGCTCAAGGGAGCCCTCCTCGTCACCCCACTCCTCATCGCTCGAGAAGGGCCCGCAGCAGGAGGCTTCTGCATCAAAGCTCCCTGGAGTGGAGACAGTGTCTCGGGGCTCCCCCAGGCCCTTGGTCCAGAGGGGAACCAGAGTGGCCTTGCAGGGGTCTAAGAGTGCCTGCAGGATGTCGCTATCCGGAGGCCAGCAGTCTGCGGCCAGCATGTAGACCACCAGGTCAGGGAGGGAGCCCCAGCCCGACAGCCCTTGCTGGTCCCCTGCTCGCTCCACAGGGCGGGAGAACTCGGAGGAGCCCAGGGAGAGGCCGGAGGCCCAGGCGTTGGGGGAGTCCTCTTCATGTTCCCAGTCTTCCAGCATGGAAACTTCTAGCACCTTCGTCGGGGGAGGGCAGGGAGGCTCCGTGGACCCACAGGACTGGGCATGTCCTCGGATTCCCAGGGAGGCCGTGGTGGGCTTGGTGGGCTCTAAGAGCGCCTGGAGGATGTGGCGCTGTGGGGGCCAGCGGTCTGCAGCCAGCATGTACTCCACCAGGTCAGGCAGGGACGCCGGTGCTGACAGGCTCTGCTGCTTCCCAGGGTTGTGGGCGGTGGGAGTGACAGAGGCGGCACCCAGACACTCCAGGGACCCTTGCAGGAGGCCTGCGACCCCAGGCTCTGGGGAGGCCTCCTGTGTCTTCCATGTCTCCAGCTCCCACGTGGCCTCAGGGATGGAGCACTCGACTCCTCCCACAGCCTGGCAGCAGGGTGCTGAGCCCCGGAGCTCCTGGGGCAGGGTGGAACCAGAAGGGCAATGCACTGCGGCCTCATCACCCAGCACCTCGGGCCTCCCTGGTGTGGGGAGCGGCCCTGGCTCCGCGGCCTCCAGCGTCCGGCCAAGGGGACCAGTGGGCAGCTCCTCTGGCAGTGCTGAAAGGCAAGGAGAGGCGGTCGGCTACTCGCAGAGGCCAGTGATGCCCAGGCTGGGCTGGAGCTGGGGCCCTGGGGCTCTCAAGGTACTGCCTGGCCCCTGGCCTGGTCCTGAGGACGCCTTGCTGCTGCTGCCCAGGGAAAGGTGTGGGCACCTGGGTGGGGGAGATGTGAGGGGACCCAGGAGGCTGGGATGGACCCCATGGCAGGGCTGGCTCTGGGCTCCGTGTCTGACACGGTCATCCCAGACACATGGTCTCAATAAACTCCCAGGAGGTCATTCTGTCACCTGACCCACCTGTCACCTAAGAGCCCTGACACACACCACGGGCGCTGCTATGGCAATGACAGGGACACGCCTGGCAGGTATTCGGGCACCCGGGTTTGGGCACCCACCTTGAGGTTCCATTGGCCAGGATGTGTGAAAGCCACTTGGAGCAGATGACATGGAGGAGGAAAGCCCAGGGCAGGTCCTGGGTACCTGGCGCGCCCACTCCTGACTCCCAGGGGGGATGGGGAGCATGCAAGGGGGCCCACCTGGAGGAGGCAGCAGGCAGCGGAGCTTGCGGAGCTTCGACTGGGAGGCCTGGAGCTGCCTCCCCACGACATGCTCGTCCAGGGCCCAGGCCTGGCTCAGCTGGTGCTGGAGGAACGCACTGAGGGTGTCCTGGGACAGCTGCAGGAGGCGGCCTACATGGGGTGGGGGGCAGTGGGGTGTCTGTCTGGCTCGGAGGCGTCCAGGGCAGGAACAGCACCCACGGACTCTCCACTCCCTGTCCACACACCCAGGTAGCCACTGGATCTGCAAAGTCCCCCACTGTGGTAAGGCTGAGACTCACATGTGAGGTACCCTGTCCACCCAGCCAAGGGACAGGGCCTTGCGAGGGGGTTCCTGGGGTACACTAACACCAGGTTCAAGCACGGGGCCCAGGCAGCCACTACTGCACTCCCTCAGTCCATGCTCCAGGGGCTGAGCAGGATCCCCCACCCCCCAGCCCAGCACCCCACCCTCCATGGCCCCAAAGGACTCACTCTTGTGGATCTTGAGAGCCACATAGGACATGGCCGTCAGCACGGGCTCGCCCTCCAGAATGTAAATGTCCCAGAACCTGAGGGTCACTGGGAAGGGACTCTGTGGGGGCAGCAGGGGTGTGAGGATGCGGCCGTGCAGGCTGAGCAGGGAGCAGAGGGCAGCACAGGTACCCCTGCCCAGGGTGAGACCCCGGTGAGGCTGCCCCAGTTGAGGTCCTGCCACTGCTCAAGGGCTGGACTTGTCCCAGTGGGGATGTGGGGCACCTGCCAGGGGGCTGCACGTCCCTCAGGGACGCAGTGCACTGGGGAGAAGGGGTGAGGAGGACTGGCAGCATGACCACTGGCCTCCATCCGGCCCTGTGGGCACAGCTTCCCAGGTGCAGGTGTCCCTGGGCATCTTACCCCATCAGTGAAGCAGCCTTTGAACCACTTGGGAATATAGGTCCTGGTGGCCACACCCTGGCTGTCCTACAGGAAGGGAGAGAGGGGCTCAGGGCCTGTCCGAGTCCTGCCCAGAGAGGATACTCCAATGGAGGGGCGGCTCTTCAACCAGCGCAGTGCTGGGTGTGTGGGCACAGGCGACACCTGCTGGCCCCTGGTGACTGTGCCCCGGGATGCTCGGTGTGAGCAGGAGAAGGACAATGAGTCCTCCCTGCAGAAACCTGCTGCAGACCCCTCCCACCAAGACGGCCCCTGGTCAGGCCTTGGCTCCACCCCGTGCCAGGGACAGCTCAGACCCTGCTCCAGAGCCCCCCCTTGGAGGGGCCAGGGGCCACACCACTCACCAGGTGGCTCTTGAGTGTGGGGAGCGCCAGCTTCAGGATGGTCTCGTGATGCTGCTGCAGACGCGCCAGCTTGGGCTGCCCGGCTTTATAGAACCCTGAGAGGCCCAGACCCCCCTCGGGGAATCAGAGCCTGCAGGCAGCACTGGGGCTGTCAGGGGGCGGCATAGTGGGTGCAGGCTGGGGGGTGGGGCACGTGAAGGCTCTGGCATGGACAGTAGAACCCCCTCTGTGGGGGGACAGGATGAAGGTGGAAGAAGGCTACAGGTGGGTGGCCCCGGGGTCCAGTCTGGACTGAACAGAAGTGCACCCAGAATATTGGGTGAGCAGCTGCTGGGGGCCTGGTCGGATCTAGGCTACAACGATTAGGTCGAAGGGACCCCGTAAGGGAGGCCACCATCTGGGCATCCTCCAGCTGTGTTGAGTGAGGGCTGGTTGGTGGCCATGGTGCAAAGCAGCAGGACCAGCAGGCACCTGGACCAGGACACACCCCAAGGGCTGGGGTGCGGGATGCAGAGGCAGCCATGGAGAGGCTGTGGGGCCCGGCTGATGGGGAGACCCAGGGTCTCAGGCTGTGTGGGGGGCCCTCAGCCCCACATTCAGATTCTCCAAAGGGAGGTTGTTGTGGACACGCAGATGTGGGGGCAGCTGTTGAGCCGGCCGTGGTGGCAGCTCGCAGCCTGGCTGCTGGGGGCTGGTCCAGCCAGCACCTACCCTGCATGGCATGCCTGTCGTTGGCCATGAGCTGCGCCAGGGCCCAGAAGGCATCTTCTTCGTCTAAGAAGATGAGGAGCAGGGCGGCCACCTGGTTCAGGCCGGGGCTGTAGCCCACCTGCTGCAAGAGCCCAAAGTCACCATGGAGCCGTACGGCCTGGCTGACCCGTGTCAGTTCTTGCTCCCGGGACTGGGCACCCCAGGGCAGCAGTCTCTGCGCTCCATCCCTTGCAGGCCCAGCTGACATCACACAGCCCCCTCACCCCCAGCCCCCTGATTGCACCTTGCAGATACTCACAGGGTCATAAAGAGAGTAGGCCAAGAGCAGGTGAAACAGGGCCTGTTGCCTGGGGACGAGAGAAGGGAGGGTTGGCGAGGTTCCTGAGAAGCCGGGAGCTCAGCTCTGCGTCCACACCCCTTCTCTGCAGCCCAGCCAGCGCTGTGCACACCTCTCACCCTGGTCATACCCTAGGGATCCTTCCTACCCACCCACCCCACACGCCCACAGCCAGCTCCAGGTCACCCTCAGCAATTGGCCTGTGGTGGAACTCAGGGGCTGGTCCTGGCCCAGGCCACTCTGGCCTCCAGGGTCCTGGCTCCTGTCCCTGGGCTGTCTCTGCTGCTGTCCCTGTCCTCTGGAGCTTCCTGTGTTATGGCCCCACCTGCCCAGGTCTCCAACCAGCACCTGGCACCCAGCAGCTGCTCAAGGCCCTGTGATGGCTGATCCTTCACGGGGCAGCCTCAGCACCTCCTGTGGGCCCCAAAACTTCCAGGAACCCCACACTTGTGCTAGCATCACACATCTCACCTAGGACACTCCCAATTCTCCATGGCACTGGTTCCCACAGAATCCCTCCTCAGTCACAAACTGCCCATGGCCTCACTTGACTCCGAATCGCTCCCGGAACATGACGTGTCCCCTGAAGGTCTTGCTCACGGCCACATCGATCTGCTGCACCCACTGTGACCGCAGCCGGCCCTGTGCCTTCAGCTTCTGGAGGGCGGGAGGAGGGCGGGACCAGCCTCAGCACAGAGCCCCCGCCTCCACCACCCCAGTGCCCACAGACCCCAGGGTCCAGCAAGGGCCGAAGGAGAGTTTGGGGACCAGGAGGCTCAGGTCCCTGAGTCCTTGACCTTGGAGGTCCCTGGTGTCAGCTGACCACGGTGCCCGTGTCACCCATGAGATCCAGAGCCCTGCCGAGGGGTCCCCTGAGGACTACCCTCTGCTGATGGGCAGGCATGAGGTTCTCTTCTCCAGGGGACCAGTGTAAGCCATGGGCCCGCCCAGGACAAGCTGCATACAACCTCCCAATGGGGACACTGCCAGGACATGGTGACGGGAAAGGGGCAGTCACAACTGGACAATGCTGAACAAGGCCAGAGGGACGATCCAGAGAGGAACAGGAGCACACAGTGCCCAAAGGAGGCCTCTTCCCATTCCAGGCTATGCCAACCATGCGCTGAGCTCTGGACCCACCTGGCCCGGGAGTGGCATCTCTGGCCCCAAGCTCAGGGCCCTACCTGATAGGCCCCGGGGTTCTCCGCCTTCACCGCATCCACCCCGAGGAGCAGGCCCCACACCTTCCCCCGCACCTGGGCAGGGACGCCCTTGTAAATCCGGCGGCGCAGCTGTAGGAAGGAGGGGCTCTGGTGAGCCAGGCACAGGGCACCCTGGGCAGGCTGGGGGCAGAGGCTGCAGCAGGATGGGGGCCTGGGTGCCTGCTGTCCTGGGAGGGCTCGGGTCAATCCCCAGGGACAGAGGTGGTCTGGGCTTAGGGAACATGGATCTCAGCCATGGACTCCCTTCCTCGGCCGGGGCATGCCCAAGCCTGCCATCAGTTGTCTCCCAGTGGGGACCTTGAATGGGAGACAGGAGGCTGAGCCAAGGTCTGTGTCCTTGGAGATAGGGACCGTGGGCCGCCAGCAGACTTGGAGAGAACCCAGCGCCCCCACAGACGTGGGTGATGAACTCCGAAGGGGCAGAGAATTTCCCCACAGCTCCTCCGCCGCCACACCACCTTCTGAGTGTTCTGATAATTCTGCCAATTCTTCAGAATTTTCAGCCATTTTTGGAGGCTTCGGTTCTGCCGATTCTGCAGGAAGACAGCGACTTTGTTGTCAGCACAGATCTGGGTCTTGGAGAGCAGCCCTCGGAGGCAGCGCCCAGCCTGATCTCACTGAACTGCATGGAGCCACAGGGGGCCCAGTGCTGGGCCCAGACGTTCTGAGTGGGTCAGAACCAGTGACCCGTGGCCGCACCCACAGGAGACACTCTGAGGACAGACACCCCCACTCTCCAACCCTCCAGGTGTCCCGTGGCTGTGGGCAGGGTCCCGTGGCTGCATGTCCTTTTAGGGCGGGAGGATGTGGTGGGGTAGCCCTAGAGTTCCTGACTGGGTGACTTTGGGTTCTGCCCCTCAACACCACCCAAGACACCAGGCCCTGGGGGATCCTCCCAGCCCCACCCCAGCGGTCTCCACAGACAGCGCTCACCTTGGTGCCCCAGGCGCTGTCCCGGGGCAGCTTCTTCTCACTGGGAGTCAACAGAGGCACAGCCATGAGGACCTGAGCCAGGCCCGAGCCTCTCCACCGCCCACGCCAGGCCAGGGAAGGGACAACCCAGGCCCAAGCCCCAAGATGTAGACCAAGAGATCAAAGAGAAGGCACGAGGCAGCCGTCCTGCCCATGGACACCCCTGGGAGGATGGCCTGGGAATGGGCTTGCCCTCTGCCACCTGCCTCTCCGGATCTCAGGCTGCTCAGGCCGCAACACAAACTCACCCCCTTCCCTGTCCCAAGACACCTGGGGCACAGGACGAAGGCCTAGTACCTCCTCCCCAGTCCCCAGCTCCCAGGCTCAGACTCAGGCCAGAGCGCCTTTGCTGAGAACCCTCCCTGCCCGGTCCCTTCCTCAGGACCCCAGCCAGGGGCTCGGCCCTCAGCCCAGCTGCCCCACGGGCCCTGCCAAGAAAGCTGCTCTCTGGGGGCCCTGAGCCCCTGCAGCCCCGGTCTCTCGTCCTGTGCCCACACCCTCTCTGCCAGTGACAGGGCTCCTCCCCTCCCAGCTCCCGGGTAGCCCTGTCCCGCCCAGTATCTCCTGAGGCTCCTATCACAGGAGGAGAGCCCAGGCTGTAGAGACAGGTCCCTGCCTCCAGAGCAGGCGCTCTGAGAACAGAAGCTGCCCTGAGTGGCCATGGGGTGTGCCGACTCACTGCAGGATGCCCAGGTGATCCGGGAATGGGCGGGTGGCCTCGTCCTCCTCCTCCCAAGGCATCACCAGCACCCCTCCTCGGCGACCCTGCAGCCAGAAGGGCACCCAGGTGAGAAGCCAGGGGCACATGGGCTGGGGAGAGCGGGACGGCCCCCACCACCACCATGGCCCTTGGCAGCCCAGTCCACTGTTGCCATGGACACGGCCGAGGCCCTAGGGCCCTTCCTCCCATGGCAGCTGCCTGGCCTGTACCTGCTCATACTTGGTGATGGTCACGGCTCGCTGCCGGGCCTCCAGCAACTCCAGAGCCTCCATGTCTGAGCTGCAAGAACACACTGTAAACAGGACAGAGCCCAGAAGCACCACAGGGAGCTGCTTCCTACCACCCCACCCTGGGACTCAAGTCCATCCCATCTGAGCCACCACCAGGCAGGTGGCACCTGACTCTCAGGAACCAGGAAGGTGTCAGTCCAGAGGTCGTGGACATGGATGACACACGAGGGAGAAGGGGGTGCCCCTGACTTCTGCCCCAGACTGACTGAAGGAGCCTTCTCTCCCGTGTGGTGTGGGCTACCCTCCACTGTGCCCAGACACACCCCTAGAACAGAAGGTCTCCTCCAGCTCCCAGTTCAGAGCCCCAAGTCTCCTATGAGCCCACAACAGGTACCTGTGCCCCGTGGGGAGCTCAGTGCAGACTGGACGCCAACCCTGGGGACACCTGGGCTGGCGCAGACCCACACTAAGGGCATCCTCACAGCCACCCTACTCCATCATGGGAGCACTGACAGGGACCACAGTAGCCGCACTCAGCACATAGCAGGCAACGCCCGTGCTCGGCTCTCGTCACTCATCCGGGAGCCACTGTCCCTCCCCAAGACCCGTCCCTCTCACCTCTGTCCCAAATCCGTCCTCCTCTGCCGAGTCCGCTCCAGTCTAGGAAAGCACACGAGTCAGTCCCTCACAGACACGAGCAGCCTCTAACTGCCACCACCCACGCAGGAGGATTCCAGGAATGCTGACATCACGGGGTTCCACCAGCAGTGTCACAATGCCACCCTCCCGGGTCAGCAGGAACTCGTCCCCTCAACTGTCAGATCCCTTGGAGGTGGGTCCTGTGCTGTCTCCACAGCTCTGGTCAGGAGGGCAGGCCCAGGACAGGTGTTCTGGAGCCAGGTGCACCTGTGCCTCTGGCCCCTGTCGGGCCCTGAGACCAAACCCTGCTCTCTATAGAACAGCCTTTAAGCCTCATAAGTTTGAATAAAGTTCCCGCAGTGAGCCCACTTCCTGACTGGGTAGCTTGTTTTGTCCTTGATGAGTTTCTCCTGTTCCTTATATACTCTGGGTGTTAACCCTTTATCGGATGTGTAGTTTCTAAATATTCTCTCCCGTGTCGTTGGTTCTTCTTCACTTTGCTGGTTGTTTCCTTTGCTGTGCAGAAACTTCTTAGCTCAGGGTCATCCCATGTTCACTTTGCTTTCCTGTGCTTCTGGGGTCTTCTCCAAGTCATCTTTGCCCAGACCCTTGTCCTCCAGTGTTTCCCCTATCTTTTCCTTCAGGAGTTTCAGGGTTTCAGGTCTTAGGCTTAGATCATGGATCCACTGTGAGTTGACTTTTGTACAGGGTGTAAGATACGAGTCTTGTTTCAAACCTCTGCAGGTAGAAACCCAATATTCCCAACGTCGTCTGAAAAAGTGTCTTTTCGTGGAGGGATTTAGGTCTCTTGTCAAATATGAGTTGGTCAAAGATGAGTGGATTACTATCTGGGGATTCTCTTCTGTTCAATTAGACTACACGTCTATTTTTGAGCCAATACTAGTTTGTTTAGTTTATAACAGCCCTGCAGTAGGTTTTGATATCTGGTACTGTGATGCCTCCAGCTTTGATTTTGTTATTAAAGATTGTTTTGTCTATTTGGGATCTTTGTGCTTCCATATTAATTTTTGGATTTCTTTTTACATATGTGATGTATGTCCTTGGTATTTTCATTGAGATCATGTTGAATATGCAAATTGCCTTGAGTAATGTGATCCCTTGGATAGTTTAATTTTCCCAAATCAAAAACAAGGAAGATTTTTCCATTTTGGTGTGTTCTTGTATATCTTTCATTAATAATTTTTCATTTACATTGTAGAAGTCATTTCCATTCTTAGTGAAATTTATCTCAAGGTACTTGGTTTGTTTTTTTTTTTTTATGGGTATTTTTAATGAGATTTCTTTCTCAGCCAGAGCTGTATGTGAGAATGCTGTAGATTTTTATGTTCTATCCTGCAACTTTACAACTTCTTTGATGAGTTCCCAGAGTCTCTTAGTGGAGTCCTTCCATGCCTGTGTGTAAGGAGCATGCCATCCCCAACAAGGTGGACCGCCTCCTTCCCACTTTGTATGCCTTTGATTCCTCTTCCTTGCCTAATGGCTCTGAGTAATATGTCTAGAACTATATAGAATAATTACGGTGAAACTGGGCACCCTTTTCTGGTCCAGTTCTTAATGGGAATACTTCCATCTTTTCCCCATTCAATATGATGATGGCTGTGTGTTTGCTCACTATTGCCTTGAGTGTGTTGCAGTGTATTCCTTCTATAGTCAATCAATTATTATGGTGTCCACCATGAAAGAATGCTCTATCTAATCAAATGCTTCCTCCTCATCTATCGAGATAATCTTTTTCTTTTATCCACCAATTTGTTGATGTGACATATCGTGTTACTGATTTGCATGTGTGGACCCCTCCCTACAATGGGCACTGGGAGCATGTGGCTGGCAGCTCTGTGTCTGTTCTCTCTCCTCACTGCTCCATGGAGTCTGTGTTCTGTTCTGTCTGCTCCGTCCATTTGTTCGCCACTGACAATCTCTCTCAGTCAGTCCCTGGGAACATGGTCCTCCCTTTGTGTCTCTGGCATCTGTCTGTGCAGAGGTCAGTGCGGCCTCTCCCTGTTCAGGCATCCTGGGTCCTCCCTGCTGGCCATTCTTACTCTGCAGGCCACTCTAGCCTTGGGACTCTGTAGAGAGCCCAGCTAGAATGACCTCCAGCTCTGGGGAGCCCAGAGGGCCACCAGCCACCGGGGATCTCAGCAGCTCTTCCATCTCTCATTTTTTCTCCCCTTCCCTCTGTCACTCTGAATTTCAAGTCTAGATAGATACAGAGAGAGAGAGTGAGAGAGAGAGAGAGAGAGAGAGATCTTTTCTAAAATTGAATGGCTCCATCAGTTCCCAAGACCTTGAAATGTTTCTGCACGAGTGGGGTTGGTATAAGGAGCTCCTGGTTCCCCACTTCCCAGGGTAACCACAGGGCTGGTGATGGTCCCTCCTCCCAGAGTGCATTGAGAGCTGAGTGCCCTGTTGTTTCCCACTGCCCTTCTAGGGCCGCCCCCAGGAAAGATGGTGCCCTCAGGGGTGAGCTGATCCCCACATGCCCGGACCTCCCTCATCCCCACACGAGAAAGGCAGGTGTGGAGCACATTGTTAGCCTCCCCACACCCACTGTGGGCATGCACGGGTAGCCACAAGTCCACATTGGACAGGTGACTTCATTATCATAATGGACACTGTTCTGTGTCCTGCAGCAAAACTGCTCCCAGGGAGCCCTGCCTCTACTGCCTCCATGAGACCCTGCTCCCCACCTGAGCCAAGCACAGGGAAGACGTCGATAGGTTTCGCTCCATCAGAGTTCATCTGTGGTGGCAGACACTCCCCAGACACATAGGGACACATGTGAACCACCAAGAAGCTGTTTACAGTGGACCCAAAATTGTCAAGAGTGAGCAACAACTAGCACAAATCAACGCACAAATGGAGAACAGGTGGATGTAACCATAGGAATAATAAAGGGAGGGGGTTGACAGGAGCCAAGAGTTGGATCTGAAAGTCAAAGAGCCAGGGTATGTGGCAGCTTCCAGCAGCTGGGAGAGGCAGCGACAGATTCTCCAGTGGAGAATTCATTGACTGATTAATGAGATGCAATGTGATAGAGAAGAGACAGACAGAGAGAGATTCCATGTGCTCCCTCATCCCCAAATGCAAACAGAGCTGGACCAGGCAGAGTCATGAGCTGGGAACTTGTCCAGCTCTCCCACAAGGGTGCAGGGGCCCTCACCAAGGCTGTCATCTACTGTCTCCCAGGCTCTTTGGCAGGAAGCTGGATCGGAGCAGAGTGGCCAGGCCTGGAACTTACATCCTGACATGAGACGCAGACGCCCCAGGAGTCACCTTAACTCAGGGCCCCTCTCCCCCTTCCCCCAGGACACTGTTTAGGCTTGCTCATCTAGGTTGTCCAGAGCACTAAATTCAGAGGCCTCATTTTGAGCAGGGAAGCCCCTGTGACTGACAGGTCTCTGCCGCCCTCTTGTGGGCAGTGCTGTCCAGCCACACCTGCTCTGCAGTGGTGTTGGCCTGTGCTGACAGCTTTGAGAGGGACCTCTTGGCTCTCTCAGACTGTGCTCCTAGTCACTTGGGGCTGTTTGGGGGGAAGCTCCCACATCTTAGTCCTCTGTCCAACAAGATCAAATGACGCTGGCCTGGGGGCCTCCCCAGACACCAACAATGAATTCATCTTGCTCCTGGCACCTAAGAAAGCCTTGGGAGACTCCTCCTACTCAGCACTGCTCTGTAAAAGGTCCGTCCTGTGCCTCCCTCCTGGGCTGCTCTAAGATTCCTGAGCAAGAACAATCCACTGTTTGCCCTGCATCCTCACACTCACTCTCCTCACCACACTGACAGCGGGGTCAGGGTTCTTTCCCCAGGCAGCAGTGTTCCCAGTGGACACCAACAGAAGGTCCTACAACCTGACGCCTCCCCTGTCTGCCTGGAGATGGCGTCAGAGGCCCCTAGACTGCCCCTCATGCCCGATGCCAGCAGCAGGGCCCGGGGGGGTCACATTGAGCAGGTTCACGTTGTGCTGCACACCAACTTGTCTGTGTCTGGGGAGACGGTGCACACTCACGTGCAGTGAGGTACATGCAGCTGCTGATCACCTACAAGGCCCGCCCGGGACAGCAGAGCCCAGGATCTAGTGTGAGCCCATCAACCAAGGCTGTGGACAGCTGCCCAGGGCAATGCAGTCTCATGGGCACAAACTCCACTTGTACCACTGTGAGGGACCCAGAATGCAGGCTCTGCTGGGTGTGGACCCTGGGACATCAGGACACATTGGGTTTGATCATTGCTGGACTAACTGCAGCCCATGGGCTGAGGCCACCCTCCCAGCTCTGAACCCTGGACTCTAGCACGTTCTGAAGTTGTCCTGCAGAACCACAGGAAGAAGGTGGGGGAACCAGGTCAGTCCAAGCCCCCCACCCCGGGAAGTGCCCTGCAGTGACCTGTGCTTCTGACCACCCGGCTCGATACCCAGCGTCCCCGTGCCCTCCCTGCCTCAGGTCAGTCCAGTGTGAGAAGGGCTCACAGAACACAGGGCAGCACTTACCTGTCCAGTTTATGATGACAATCACTCCAGAGAAAGAGGCGTCCACAGCCGAGCCTGCAGAGGGGAGAGGCGCGGGGCTTCTGCCCTCCCCGGGGAGCACCACCCAGTCAGCGCCTCCTGTGTCCAGCAGGTTCTCCAGGCTCTCCATGGAGGCTTCCTCGGGCAGCATGATGACCAGGTCATTGGCATTGTTGGGACCTCAGCCCTCACCTCCCTACTCCCAACCCTGCCCGCTCTTGGAAAGAGGCAGAAAGTTCCAACCTCCGAACCACACGGCTGTTCTCCGAGCACCAAGCCCCATCCTGAGACTGCCCGGGACTCCCTGCCTCCACCTGCCATCCGCTAGCATCCAAACCACACGTACTGGGGGAGTCATTGTCCTAGCAGTTACGAAGTCTCTGGGACCCCTTTGCTCCATATGGGAGAACCTGGGTTTAAATCTCAGCGTAACTCCTTGTCCAGCTCGAACTCCTGCACACGGTGGGATGCAGCAGGGAGGGCTGAAGTCATGGGTTCCCTTCTACCCACCTGGGAAAATTGGATGGAGTCCTGGACTCTTGAACTCAATCTGGCCCAGTCCTGGCCATTGTGTACTGGCTAATGGGAGTGCTCTCTCTCTCTCTCTCTCTCTTTGTGTCTCTGTCTCTGTTTCTGTCTCTCTCTCTCCTGCTCTGAAATAAATGTTTTAAAAGACACTTATGCAAGACTTTTAAGGACAATGTGTCAATAAGAGTAAGAAGGGAAGAAACCACATCCATATTTCTATTTTAAAACTGATTTTAGGGGCTGGCGCCGTTTCTCACTTGGTTAATCCTCCGCCTGCGGAGCTGGCATCCCATATGGGCGATGAGTTCTAGTCCCGGTTTCTCCTCCTCCAGTCCAGCTCTCCACTGTGGCCCAGGAAGGCAGTGGAGGATGGCCCAGGTGCTTGGGCTCTGCACCCTCATGGGAGACCAGGAGAAGCACCTGGTTCCTGGCTTCGGATCGGTGTGGTGCGCCATCTGTGACGGCCATTTTGGGTGTGAACCAACTGAAGGAAGACCTTTCTCTCTGTCTCTCTCTCTCTCTGTCTAACTCTGCCTTTCAAATTAAAAAAACAGATTTTATTTATTTATCTGAGAGGTAGAATTAGAGGGGGGAGGAAAGTGTAGGAGAGAGAGAGATAGAGAAAGAGAGGGAGAGGGAGAGAAAGAGAGAGGTCTTCCACCTACTGGTTCACTCCCCCAGATGGCCACAATGGTTGGAGATGGACAGATCTGAAGTCAGGAACCAGGAGCTTATTCTAGGTCTCCTACACAGGTGCTGGGACCCAAGCACTTGTGCTATCTTCTAGTGCTTTCCCAGGCCATAGCAGAGAGCTGGGTCAGAAGAGGAGCAGCCGGGACACGAACCCGAGCCATATGGGATGTCAGTGAGGCTGGAGAAGCTTAGCCCTCTACAGCACAGCACTGGCCTTGTACATTTCTTATTATTTCACACTTCATCCTTGGGGATGCAGTCTCCCTGTTTGTGTTTGCTAGTTCCTTCCTCGTACTTGGTGGTGCTAGGGTTTGGACGGATGACTCACCAAGATAAGACACAACCCTGACCTTTCCTTCTGTCGCTCCCCCTCTTCGTGGAGGAACGACACAGGACCCTGCGCTGTTCTTTCGTCTGCTCGGCCCTTCCCGGGTTTGCTGCTGGTTCTTCCTGGGTTGGCTGCCGTCCCTTCCACCTCCGTGGAAGGGTGGTTCCCCCTGCCACATTCCCCACTTCCGCGGGGGAGCGGCACACTGCCGGCCAGCTCTCTCGGGGGCTGCACAGGTGTTATTCGGAGAGATGTTCCCCTTAGATGTTCCTCGTGCATGCCGTCTCTCTCCTCCTTTATAGTCCTCCTCCGCAAATCCCAACTCGGCTGCCCACATGCCGAGCACGCTGCTCTCCTGCAATCAGGAGCAGGTCCTACAGTTTATTGGTTGAACTGGAGGCAGCTGTGTAGAAGCTGCTTCCCTTCTCATTGCCATATTGTGGGAGAGCAGATGCACAGAATAAGTCTTAATTCCAGTAACTTAGTCTAGTCCGGGTTGCTCCCCACACCTTCCAGACAGGAACTTCTTTCCAACCCTGGCTCAGGAGTGTCCACGGGCCCTGAGCAGTGTCCAGAGAGCAGAAACCCCAGTGCTCTCTGCTTCCTTCAGCCTCTGCTTGGCAGCAGGAGCGTGGTGCTGCCACCTGGTGGAGACGGACCGCGTTCTATCTTAACCCGCTTCCTCCAAGGATGCTGAGGTGCCCTCTTCTGCAGGGCAGAGAAGAGAGAGGTTGTAGAGGTGGGTTGATTGGGATGCCTTCCCTTGTCCAATCTGGCAGGTGCCACCACCGAACGCAAACAAGCACACACACTCAGGATGCTGAGCTACCGGGGCTTAGGGCCAATGATGGGCTTCGGGTGGCCGTGCAGAAACCCAGGGGCTCCAACAGAGGAACTTCAGGATTGTGCCCAGAGAACTGGGCTGCCATGAACTTGCCTATCTCCAGTGCCGGGATCTCCGGTGTTCAGCAGAAGCCTCGTCTGTGTTCTGCTCTAAACTTCCTGAGAGCTGCTGATGTGGACTTCTCCGAGCTGGCCCTCAGGCCATCACCCACTCCCTTTCAGCCTTTAAACATACAAGAGTGTTAACTGCATTGATATTAACAATACCTCCTGTCTATGGATGTAGCCATCTCTTTCCTGGCTTGTATTGAGAGTGTTTTTCTGAGGGTGTGTGTCTGGCCTGGGAGTTAAGGCATGTTTAGCACAGTGGGTAAAGCCACTGCCTGCAGTGCCAGCATCCTATATGGGTACCAGTTTGAGTCCCAACTGCTTCACTTCAGATCCAGCTCTCTGCTATGGCCAGGGAAAGCAGTATAAGGTTGCCCTAGACTTTTGGCCCCTGTGCCCCCATGGGAGACCCAAAAGTAGCTCCTGGTTCGCTGCTTCGAATTGTTGCATCTCTAGTCATGTGCCCTTGGGGAGTGAACCAGAAGATGGAGGATTTCTCTCTCTCTCCTCTCTTTCTCTCTCTCTCTCTCTCTCTCTGCCCCCCCCCCATGAGGATCTTGCTAAATACAGGTGTTTGCTCACTAGGTGTGGAATAAGGGCTAAGAGTACATTTTTTTTGACAGGCAGGGTTAGACATGAGAGAGAGACAGAGAGACAGAGAGAAAGGTCTTCCTTTTTCCGTTGGTTCACCCCCAAGTGGCCGCTATGGCCGGTGCGTTGTGGACGGTGCACTGCGCCAATCCAAAGCCAGGAGCCAGGTGCTTCCTCCCGATCTCCCATGCTAGTGCAGGGCCCAAGGACCTGGGCCATCCTCCACTGCCTCCCCCGGGCCACAGCAGAGAGAGGAACTGGAAGAGGAGCGACCAGGACAGAATCAGGCTCCCCGACTGGGACAAGAATCGGGGTGCTGGAACCTCAGTCAGAGGATTAGCCTAGTGAGCCACAGTGCTGGCCATAAGAGTGTATTTCTAACAAGCTCCCAAGTGGTGTGGATGCTGCTGGCTCATGGACTACATGTTCAATAGCAAAGACTTGTCTTTGATGTCCCCAGAGGGTGCTTCAGAAGAGGCGATCCAACTCAGCCAAATGGTGATGAAATTCTGGGCCAACTTTGCTCGGAATGGGTGAGGCTGGTGACCAAGATGGAGCAGGGTGGGAGGGTAGGAAGCTCATATCTATACACACATGTAGTCCAGCCTTTGCCACACCTGGATCCTGGAAGGTCCTGGTCCTTCCAGACACACGCTTAGGAGTGAACCTGAACCACCAGGGTGGCGCTGAGGCCATAAGGTGAGCTGGGTTCAGCTCCCTTTTGTGAGGCAGAGAGTTGAAGAAGGAGCTGGTGAAGTTGGGAGGTCAAGGGCCAGTGGGCAGCCAGAGCCCAGGCAGGGACCCCACCCAGGGGATGGTCTCCCGGCTCATTCCTAGAGCACGAACGTGTGCCCTTACCCTGTTCCCCTGTCTGAAGAGCACGCCCGTGCCCCAGATGAGGCTGCCGAAGAATGGAGGCTGACCCCAACAGGAGAGTGCCACCTGGCTAGGCAGCAGGTGTCTGCACTTAGCCCCCAGGGTCGAAGTCCAGGGCCACCATGAGGGGACACCAATGCTACTTGACTTTCTCAGGTGACTGACCTATTGCTCCCATGTCTGTATTCTTTGGAGGCCTCTCTGGCCAGTCCCAGTTTCAGGTCTGGAGGACTGGATTCATGGAGGAGGGAGAAGAAAGGCAGGGAGGAGATGGACCTATGGAGGGGAAGGAACGCTGGACCTCACCAGCCCAGGATGGGGGCCTGAGGTGACCTCACACCTCACACAGTGCTGTGCACAATGTCAAAGGCCATGGGACATGGGGACCCTCAGGTGTCACTGGATGGCTGGGAAACAGGCCTCTGGCTGAGATTGGGAACTACAGTTTCTGTTGCCATGCACGAAGTCCATTGGGAACCTCTGCAGACAGGCCTTGAGGGCCACAAGAATGGACCAAATGCTTCAGAAACAAACTCTTTATTCTATTTCCATCAGTAACGGGCAGGGGGAACCCTGGGGCATTCCTATGAGTTTGACGGCAACCAGCAGCTCTGGTTTAGCCATCTCCACAATGTGTTGGCCACACAGTCTCGCTGCCACCACAGGCCACCAAATTGGTGATTCAGTGCATGCCCAGACCCCAGGGAGTCAGAGAATGTTCTAAGAGGAGGGATGGGTGCTGGATGCAAGCCCTGCTCAGCGGAGAGCAACCATGGACAGGATAGATTACTCTTGACCTCAGCTACTGGGTAGGGGGCACAAAGCATACATGGCACCCTGACTTTGGACCCAGGAGAGGCCAGGGGAGGCTGCTAAGGATCAGGGACCCAAGCAGTGAAGGACCCTTGTCAATAAGAAGGACACGGTGTAGGCAGGGTCCATTGACTTGCAGGGTGGTGATGTTGGTCCCATATTTCCCTGCATGGCCTCAGTGTGACAGCCTCACCATGGAGGAGGCCACCAGGCTCTGCCAGCACTCGGGGTCATGAACCCACCATGGGCCTGGCCCTAGGGATGCTCAACCCACCACTGCCTGAGTGCATGGTCTGCAGGGGCCACAGGGCAGGGGTCCTCAGGCCTGTCTCAAGTTCTGGGGGACACAGGTGGGGCTGGTGTAACAGGGGCCAGGGCAGAAGGGGCGGGGCTCACAGTTCTACTTGGTTTTGTTCTCTAGGGTTCCAGGGTCTCCAGCTGGCAAGGACTCCCTAGGCTTAGGAAAGCCAGCTCCTTGTGCCATGCGGAGGTCATCCCCTGAGATGTGGACTGAGCACAGAGGCTCTGATGCCCCGAGGGACAGGTCTGGCTCCCAGGGCTCCAGGGAGCACTCCTCGTCACCCCACTCCTCATCGCTCGAGAAGGGCCCGCAGCAGAAGGCTTCTGAATCAAAGCTCCCTGGAGTGGAGACAGTGTCTCGGGGCTCCCCCAGGCCCTTGGTCCAGAGGGGAACCAGAGTGGCCTTGCAGGGGTCTAAGAGTGCCTGCAGGATGTCGCTATCTGGAGGCCAGCGGTCTGCGGCCAGCATGTAGACCACCAGGTCAGGGAGGGAGCCCCAGCCCGACAGCCCTTGCTTGTCCCCTGCTCGTTCCGCAGGGCGGGAGAACTCGGAGGAGCCCAGGGAGAGGCTGGAGGCCCAGGCGTCGGGGGAGTCCTCTTCATGTTCCCAGTCTTCCAGCATGGAAACTTCTAGCACCTTCGTCGGGGGAGGGCAGGGAGGCTCCGTGGACCCACAGGGCTGGCCCTGTCCTCGGATTCCCAGGGAGGCCGTGGTGGGTTTGCCGGGCTCTAAGAGTGCCTGGAGGATGTGGCGCTGTGGGGGCCAGCGGTCTGCAGCCAGCATGTACTCCACCAGGTCAGGCAGGGACGCCGGTGCTGACAGGCTCTGCTGCTTCCCAGGGTTGTGGGCGGTGGGAGTGACAGAGGCGGCACCCAGACACTCCAGGGACCCTTGCAGGAGGCCTGGGACCCCAGGCTCTGGGGAGGCCTCCTGTGTCTTCCATGTCTCTGGCTCCCACGTGGCCTCAGGGATGGAGCACTCGACTCCTCCCACAGCCTGGCAGCAGGGTGCTGAGCCCCGGAACTCCTGGGGCAGGGTGGGATCAGCAGGGAGACCCACTGCGGCCTCATCTCCCAGCACCTCGGGCCTCCCTGGTGTGGGGAGCGGCCCTGGCTCCACGGCCTCCAGCGTCCGGCCAAGGGGACCACTGGGCAGCTCCTCTGGAAGTGCTGAAAGGCAAGGAGAGGTGGTCGGCTACTCGCAGAGGCCAGTGATGCCCAGGCTGGGCTGGAGCTGGGGCCCTGGGGCTCTCAAGGTACTGCCTGGCCCCTGGCCTGGTCCTGAGGACGCCTGGCTGCTGCTGCCCAGGGAAAGGTGTGGGCACCTGGGTGGGGGAGATGTGAGGGGACCCAGGATGCTGGGATGGACCCCATGGCAGGGCTGGCTCTGGGCTCCGTGTCTGACACAGTCATCCCAGAAACCTGGGTCTCGACAAACTCCCATGAGGTCATTCTGTCACCTGACCCACCTGTCACCTAAGAGTCCTGACACACACCACGGGCGCTGCTGTGGCAATGACAGGGACTCGCCTGCCAGGTATTCGGGCACCCGGGTTTGGGCACCCACCTTGAAGTTCCATTGGCCAGGATGTGTGAAAGCCGCTTGGAGCAGATGACATGGAGGAGGAAAGCCCAGGGCAGGTCCTGGGTACCTGGCGCGCCCACTCCTGACTCCCAGGGGGGATGGGGAGCATGCAAGGGGGCCCACCTGGAGGAGGCAGCAGGCAGCGGAGCTTGCGGAGCTTCGACTGGGAGGCCTGGAGCTGCCTCCCCACGACATGCTCGTCCAGGGCCCAGGCCTGGCTCAGCTGGTCCTGGAGGAACGCACTGAGGGTGTCCTGGGACAGCTGCAGGAGGCGGCCTACATGGGGTGGGGGACAGTGGGGGTGTCTGGCTTGGAGGCGCCCAGGGCAGGAACAGCACACACGGACTCTCCACTCCCTGTCCACACACCCAGGTAGCCACTGGATCTGCAAAGTCCCCACCTGGGGTAAGGCTGAGACTCACATGTGAGGTACCCTGTCCACCCAGCCAAGGGGCAGGGCCTTGCGAGGGCATTCCTGGGGTACACTAACACCAGGTTCAAGCACGGGGCCCAGGCAGCCACTCCTGCTCTCCCTCAGTCCATGCTCCAGGGACTGAGCAGGATCCCCCACCCCCCAGCCCAGCACCCCACCCTCCATGGCCCCAGGGGACTCACTCTTGTGGATCTTGAGAGCCATGTAGGACATGGCCGTCAGCACGGGCTCGCCCTCCAGAATGTAAATGTCCCAGAACCTGAGGGTCACTGGGAAGGGACTCTGTGGGGGCAGCAGGGGTGTGAGGATGCGGCCGTGCAGGCTGAGCAGGGAGCAGAGGGCAGCACAGGTACCCCTGCCCAGGGTGAGACCCCGGTGAGGCTGCCCCAGTTGAGGTCCTGCCACTGCTCAAGGGCTGGACTTGTCCCAGTGGGGATGTGGGGCACCTGCCAGGGGCTGCAGGCCCCTCGGGGACACAGTGCACTGGGGAGAAGGGGTGAGGAGGACTGGCAGCATGACCGCTGGCCTGCCACCCGGCCCTGTGGGCACACCTTCCCGGGTACAGGTGTCCCTGGGCACCTTACCCCGTCAGTGAAGCAGCCTTTGAACCACTTGGGAATGTAGGTCCTGGTGGCCACACCCTGGCTGTCCTACAGGAAGGGAGAGAGGGGCTCAGGGCCTGTCCGAGTCCTGCCCAGAGAGGATACTCCAATGGAGGGGCGGCTCTTCAACCAGCGCAGTGCTGGGTGTGTGGGCACAGGCGACACCTGCTGGCCCCTGGTGACTGTGCCCCGGGATGCTCGGTGTGAGCAGGAGAAGGACAATGAGTCCTCCCTGCAGAAACCTGCTGCAGACCCCTCCCACCAAGACGGCCCCTGGTCAGGCCTTGGCTCCACCCCGTGCCAGGGACAGCTCAGACCCTGCTCCAGAGCCCCCCCTTGGAGGTTCCAGGGGCCACACCACTCACCAGGTGGCTCTTGAGTGTGGGGAGCGCCAGCTTCAGGATGGTCTCGTGATGCTGCTGCAGACGCGCCAGCTTGGGCTGCCCGGCTTTATAGAACCCTGAGAGGCCCAGACCCCCCTCGGGGAATCAGAGCCTGCAGGCAGCACTGGGGCTGTCAGGGGGCGGCATAGAGGCTGTAGGCTGGGTGGGGGCATGTGAAGGCTCTGGCGTGGGCAGTAGAATCCCCCCTGTGGGGGGACAGGATGAAGGTGGAAGAAGGTTACAGGTGGGTGGCCCTGGGGTCCAGACCGGACTGAACAGAATTCAACCAGAATAATGGGTGAGCAGCTGGTGGGGGCCTGGTCGGATCTTGGGTACAAGGATTAGGTCGAGCGGACCCCGTAAGGGAGGCCACCGTCTGGGCATCCTCCAGCTGTGTTGAGTGAGGGCTGGGAGCGGCCATGGCGCAAAGCAGCAGGACCAGCAGGCATTTGGACCAGGACGCACCCAAGGGCTGGGGTGCGGGATGCAGAGGCAGCCATGGAGAGGCTGTGGGGCCCCGGCTGATGGAGAGACCCAGGGCCTCAGGCTGAGTGGGGGCCCCCAGCCCCACATTCAGACTCTCCAAAGGGAGGTTGTTGTGGACACGCAGATGTGGGGGCAGCTGGTGAGCCGGCCGTGGTGGCAGCTCCAGCCTGGCTGCTGGGGGCTGGTCCAGCCAGCACCTACCCTGCATCGCATGCCTGTCGTTGGCCATGAGCTGCGCCAGGGCCCAGAAGGCATCTTCTTCATCTAAGAAGATGAGGAGCAGGGCGGCCACCTGGTTCAGGCCCGGGCTGTAGCTCACCTCCTGCAAGAGCCCAAAGTCACCATGGAGCCACACCGCCTGGCTGACCCGTGTCAGTTCTTGCTCCCAGAACTGGGCACCCCAGGGCAGCAGTCTCTGCGCCCCACCCCTTGCAGGCCCAGCTGACATCACACAGCCCCCTCACCCCCAGCTCCCTGATTGCACCTTGCAGATACTCACAGGGTCATAAACGGAGTAGGCCAAGAGCAGGTGAAACAGGGCCTGCTGCCTGGGGACGAGAGGAGGGAGGGTTGGCGAGATTCCTGAGAGGCCGTGAGCTCAGCTCTGTGTCCCCACCCCTTCTCTGCACCCCAGCCAGTGCTGTGCACACCTCTCACCCTGGTCACAGCCCAGGGCTCCTTCCTACCCACCCACCCCACACGCCCACAGCCAGCTCCAGGTCACCCTCAGCAATTGGCCTGCGGTGGAACTCAGGGGCTGGTCCCGGCCCAGGCCACTCTGGCCTCCAGGGTCCTGGCTCCTGTCCCTGGGCTGTCTCTGCTGCTGTCCCTGTCCTCTGGAGCTTCCTGTGTTATGGCCCCACCTGCCCAGGTCTCCAACCAGCACCTGGCACCCAGCAGCTGCTCAAGGCCCGGTGCTGGCTGATCCTTCACGAGTCAGCCTCAGCACCTACTGTGGGCCCCAAAACTTCCAGGAACCCCACACATCTCACCTAGGACACTCCCAATTCTCCACGGCACTGGTTCCCACAGAATCCCTCCTCAGTCACAAACTGCCCATGGCCTCACTTGACTCCGAATCGCTCCCGGAACATGACGTGTCCCCTGAAGGTCTTGCTCACGGCCACATCGATCTGCTGCACCCACTGTGACCGCAGTCGGCCCTGCGCCTTCAGCTTCTGGAGGGCGGGAGGAGGGCGGGGCCAGCCTCAGCACAGAGCCCCCGCCTCTACCACCCCAGTGCCCACAGACCCCAGGGTCCAGCAGGGGCTGAAGGAGAGTTTGTGGACCAGGAGGCTCAGGTCCCTGAGTCCTTGACCAGGGAGGTCCCTGGTGTCAGCTGACCATGGTGCCCGTGTCACCCATGAGATCCAGAGCCCTGCCAAGGGGTCCCCTGAGGACCACCCTCAGCTGATGGGCAGGCATGAGGTTCTCTGCTCCAGGGGACCAGTGTAAGCCATGGGCCCGCCCAGGACAAGCTGCATACAACCTCCCAATGGGGACACTGCCAGGACATGGTGACGGGGCAGGGGCAGTCACAAGTGGACAATGCTGAACAAGGCCAGAGGGACCATCCAGAGAGGAACAGGAGCACACAGTGCCCAAAGGAGGCCTCTTCCCATTCCAGGCTATGCCAACCATGCACTGAGCTCTGGACCCACCTGGCCAGGGAGTGACATTTCTGGCCCCAAGCCTATCGCCCTACCTGATAGGCCCCGGGGTTCTCCGCCTTCACCGCGTCCACCCCGAGGAGCAGGCCCCACACCTTCCCCCGCACCTGGGCAGGGACACCCTTGTAAATCCGGCGGCGCAGCTGCAGGAAGGAAGGGCTCTGGTGAGCCAGGCACAGGGCACCCTGGGCAGGCTGGGGGCAGAGGCTGCAGCAGGAGGGGGGCCTGGGTGCCTGCTGTCCTGGGAGGGCTCGGGTCAATCCCCAGGGACAGAGGTGGTCTGGGATCAGGGAACATGGATCTCAGCCATGGCCTCCCTTCCCTCGGCCAGGGGGTGGCCAATCCTGCCATCAGTTGTCTCCCAGCAGGGACCTTGAATGGGAGACAGGAGGCTGAGCCAAGGCCTGTGTCCTTGGAGTTAGGGACCGTGGGCAGCCAGCAGACTTGGAGAAAACCGAGTGCTCCCACAAACGGGGGTGATGAACTCCCAAGGGGCAGAGAAGTTCCCCACAGCTCCTCAGCCGCCACGCCACCTTCTGAGTGTTCTGATAATTCTGCCAATTCTTCAGAATTTTCAGCCATTTTTGGAGGCTTCGGTTCTGCCGATTCTGCAGGAAGACAGCGACTTTGTTGTCAGCACAGATCTGGGTCTTGGAGAGCGGCCCTCGGAGGCAGCGCCCAGCCTGACCTCTCTGAACCGCATGGACCCACAGGGGGCCCAGACCTGGGCCCAGACCCTCTGAGTGGGTCAGAACCAGTGACCTGTGGCTGCCTCCACAGAAGCCACACTGAGGACGGACACCCCCACTGTCCAACCCTCCAGATGTCCCGTGGCTGTGGGCAGGGTCCCGTGGCTGCATGTCCTTTAGGGCGGGAGGATGTGGTGGGGTAGCCCTAGAGTTCCTGACTCTGGGTGACTTTGGGTTCTGCCGCTCACCACCACCCAAGACACCAGGCCCTGGGGGATCCTCCCAGCCCCACCCCTGCAGTCTCCACAGATAGCTTTCACCTTGGTGATCCAGGCGCTGTCCCGGGGCAACCGCTTCTCACTGGGAGGCAACGGAGGCACAGCCATGAGGACCTGAGCCAGGCCCGAGCCTCTCCACCGCCCACGCCAGGCCAGGGAAGGGACAACCCAGGCCCAAGCCCCAAGACTTAGACCAAGAGATCAAAGAGAAGGCACGAGGCAGCCGTCCTGCCCATGGACACCCCTGGGAGGATGGGACCTCGGAATGTGGGGAGCACTGGGCCCGCAAGGTCCCGGGTATCGCAATGCGGCTCTGCTATGGGAGCTCCCTCCTGGGCAGAGACCGGGCCCTGTGCAGGATCTGAGAATCCACAGTCCTGAGACAGGAAGGCTGCCTGGGAGCGGAGGACTGGGCACCCGTGAGAGCCAGTGTCAAGAAATGGCAGAACCACCGACCAGCCCACGACCTGGCCTGAAATCTGCCCAGTGCTGGCAGGGCTGTCATGGTGCCTACTCCCCGACACCCTACCCGGCCGTGGGCTTGCCCTCTGCCACCTGCCTCTCCTGATCTCAGGCTGCTCAGGCCGCAACACAAACTCACCCTCTTCCATGTCCCAGGACACCTGGGGCACAGGATGAAGGCCTAGTACCTCCTCCCCTGTCCCCAGCTCCCCGGCTCAGACTTAGGCCAGAGCGCCTTTGCTGAAAACCCTCCCTGCGCAGTCCCTTCCTCAGACCCCAGCCAGGGGCTCGGCCCTCAGCCCAGCTACCCCTCGGGCCCTGCCAAGGAGGCTGCTCTCTGGGGGCCCCGAGCCCCTGCAGCCCCGGTCTCTCATCCTGTGCCCACACCCTCTCTGCCAGTGACAGGGCCCCTCCCCTCCCAGCTCCCGGGCAGCCCTGTCCTGCCCAGTGTCTCCTGAGGCTCCTATCACACAAGGAGAGCCCAGGCTGTAGAGACAGGTCCCTGCCTCCAGAGCAGGCACTCTGAGAACAGAAGCTGCCCTGAGTGGCCATGGGGTGTGCCGACTCACTGCAGGATGCCCAGCTGATCCGGGAATGGGCGGGTGGCCTCGTCCTCCTCCTCCCAAGGCATCACCAGCACCCCTCCTCGGCGACCCTGCAGCCAGAAGGGCACCCAGGTGAGAAGCCGGGGGTACATGGGCTGGGGAGAGCGGGAGGGCCCCAACCCCTCCATGGCCCTTGGAAGCCCAGTCCGCTGTTGCCATGGACACGGCCGAGGTCCTAGGGCCCTTCCTCCATGGCAGCTGCCTGGCCTGTACCTGCTCATACTTGGTGATGGTCACGGCTCGCTGCCGGGCCTCCAGCAACTCCAGAGCCTCCATGTCTGAGCTGCAAGAACACACTGTAAACAGGACAGAGCCCAGAAGCACCACAGGGAGCTGCTTCCTACCACCCCTCCCTGGGACTCAAGTCCATCCCATCTAAGCCACCGCCAGGCAGGTGGCACCTGACTCTCAGGAACCAGGAAGGTGTCAGTCCAGAGGTCGTGGACATGGATGACACACGAGGGAGAAGGGGGTGCCCCTGACTTCTGCCCCAGACTGACTGAAGGAGCCTTCTCTCCCGTGTGGTGTGGGCTGCCCTCCACTGTGCCCAAACACACCCCTAGAACAGAAGGTCTCCTCCGGCTCCCAGTTCAGAGCCCCAAGTCTCCGATGAGCCCACAACAGGTACCTGTGCCCTGTGGGGAGCTCAGTGCTGACCTGGATGCCCACCCTGGGGACACCTGGGCTGGCACAGACCCACACTAAGGGCATCCTCACAGCCACCCCACTCCATCATGGGAGCACTGACAGGGACCACAGTAGCCGCACTCAGCACACAGCAGGCAATGCGCAGTGCTCAGCTGGCGTCACTCATCTGGGAGCCACTGTCCCTCCACAGTTACTGTCCCTCTCACCTCTGTCCCAAATCCGTCCTCCTCTGCCGAGTCTGCTCCTGTCTAGGAAAGCACACGAGTCAGTCCCTCACAGACACGAGCAGCCTCTAACTGCCACCACCCACGCAGGAGGATTCCAGGAATGCTGACATCACGGGGTTCCACCAGCAGTGTCACAATGCCACCCTCCCGGGTCAGCAGGGCCTCGTCCCCTCAACTGTCAGATCCCTTGGAGGTGGGTCCTGTGCTGTCTCCACAGCTCTGGTCAGGAGGGCAGGCCCAGGACAGGTGTTCTGGAGCCAGGTGCACCTGCGCCTCTGGCCCCTGTCGGGCCCTGAGACCAAACCCTGCTCTCTATAGAACAGCCTTTAAGCCTCATAAGTTTGAATAAAGTTCCCGCAGTGAGCCCACTTCCTAACTGGATTGCTTGTTTTGTCCTTGATGAGTTTCTCCTGTTCCTTATATACTCTGGGTGTTAACCCTTCATCGGATGCGTAGTTTGTAAATATTTTCTCCCGTGTCGTTGGTTTCTTCTTCACTTTGCTGGTTGTTTCCTTTGCTGTGCAGAAACTTCTTAGCTCAGGGTCATCCCATGTTCACTTTGGTTTCCTGTGCTTCTGGGGTCTTCTCCAAGTAGTCTTTGCCCAGACCCGTGTCCTGCAGTGTTTCCCCTATCTTTTCCTTCAGGAATTTCAGGGTTTCAGGTCTTAGGCTTAGATCATGGATCCACTGTGAGTTGACTTTTGTACAGGGTGCAAAATACGAGTCTTGTTTAAACTTCTGCAGGTAGAAACCCAATATTCCCAACGTCGTCTGAAAAAGTGTCCTTTCTTGGAGGAATTTAGGTCTTTTGTCAAATATGAGTTGGTCAAAGATGAGTGGATTACTATCTGGGGATTCTCTTCTGTTCAATTAGACTACACGTCTATTTTGAGCCAATACCAGGTTGTTTAGTTTATAACAGCCCTGCAGTAGGTTTTGATATCTGGTACTGTGATGCCTCCAGCTTTGATTTTGTTATTAAAGATTGGTTTGTCTATTTGAGATATTTGTGCTTCCATATTAATTTTTGGATTTCTTTTTACATATGTGATGTATGTCCTTGGTATTTTCATTGAGATCACGTGGAATATGCAAATTGCCTTGAGTAATGTGATCCCTTGGATAGTTTAATTTTCCCAAATCAAAAACAAGGAAGATTTTTCCATTTTGGTGTGTTCTTGTATATCTTTCATTAATAATTTTTCATTTACATTCTAGAGATCATTTCCATTCTTAGTGAAATTTATCTCAAGGTACTTGGGGTTTTTTTTAATGAGTATATTTAATGAGATTTCTTTCTCAGCCAGAGCTGTATGTGAGAATGCTGTAGATTTTTATGTTCTATCCTGCAACTTTACAACTTCTTTGATGAGTTCCCAGAGTCTCTCAGTGGAGTCTTTTCATGCCTGTGTGTAAGGAGCATGCCATCCCCAACAAGGTGGACCTCCTCCTTCCCACTTCGTATGCTTTTGATTCCTTTTCCTTGCCTAGTGGCTCTGAGTAAAACGTCTAGAACTATATAGAATAATTACGGTGAAACTGGGCACCCTTTTCTGGTCCGGCTCTTAATGGGAATACTTCCATCTTTTTCCCATTCAATGTGATGATGGCTACGTGTTTGCTCACTATTGCCTTGAGTGTGTCGCAGTGTGTGCCTTCTATAGCCAGTCAATCTTTATGGTGTCCACCATGACAGAATGTTCTGTCTCATCAAATGCTTCCTCTTCATCTATTGAGATAATCTTATTTTTTATCCTCCATTTTGTTGATGTGACATATCGTGTTACTGATTTGCATGTGTGGACCCCTCCCTACAATGGGCACTGGGAGCATGTGGCTGGCAGCTCTGTGTCTGTTCTCTCTCCTCACTGCTCCATGGAGTCTGTG